>NC_073385.1:57524730-57692230 GCF_028641065.1 Leucoraja erinaceus
ACAAGGGGCCAGGCTCGGCAGCTTCCCTCTCCTGGTTCCATAGTTCATAACTGATAGGAGCAGAATTAGGCCATTCGGCCCATCAAGTCCACTTCGCCATTCAATCATGGCTGATCTATCCCTCATAACCCCATTCTCCTGCCTTTTCCCCATAACCCCTGACACCACTACTAATCAAGAATCTATCGATCTCTGCCTTAAAAATATCCATTGATCAAATATCAATCTTCTGCGGCAATGCACACCACCCTCCGATTCACCACCCTCTGTGGCGGGCGAGGGAGCCAGGTCTAGTGTCGGGGGATGGCCACAGGCAGCTCAGCGGGACCTGCTGCCATACATGGCTCACTGGGAACTGAAAGAAGGATTTTCTCATCTGTGTTGCTGGGGTCTTGAGTGCAATGAGATTTGTCACATTTCCTACAATACAACACTGACTGTGCCTCAAAACGAGGTGACTGTTTTAAAGTTGTTTGGGAGCACTGAGAATGCGCATGGTAATATGTGGGTGTGTTTTTTACATTGCTCGCAAATCCCAGCCCAAAAATCCTCTGAAAGCTCACAGTCTGATTCTTGTGCATTCCCTTGTTCTTACACCTTACGGCCTCTTCCCTAGAACCCAATGCCTCTTCAGGTAGACACATAAAGCTGGAGTTACTCAGCGGGTCAGGAAAGGAGAAAAGGGATAGGTGACATTTCGGGTCGAGACCTTCAGACTGCAGACATTTCAGGTCAAGACCCTTCTTCAGACTGCTTCTTCTCCCCCCCTTTTAAATCCTTCTCCATATTCAATTTTCTTTGACTACGCTGTTCCTCTTCATTACTTCGTTCTTAGACCTAGCCCCAATTTCCGGTTTCATGTGGTTATAAATATGCAGGGTGTTCTCTTTACTGAATTGTATCACCAGATTAACATATACATTTGAGACTAGGTGCCACCAGGTGGCACAATAGGTCACAAATGGCAGGAAATTTGCTGAGACTGAGGTGACAGATTTCCACCCTCCAGATCATCAAGTCCCCATGTCCACTGACAATCTCCTGGATCCTAAGTAGCAATGGAAATGTGACCTTAGGTTCCCCCCTGCACTGCGGGGTGGATTAGCAAACAGTAAACCACTGACAGATTTAAATGTATACATGGCCCGTAGTAAACCTCAGGCTCTCCCTAATGCATAACAGGCAATTAAGTGCCTTTAAAGTGTAGTCACAGCTGTAATGTGGTCGATCTCTGCACAGGCAGCTCCGACAAACCGTACTGAATTAATGAGCAGATCCCAAAGCAGAACCAATATTGCAGATACTGGAAATCTGAAACAAAAACAAACACTGGGAATGTTCAGCAAGACCGCCTGCATTTCTGGGGGAAAGTGAAACAGAGTTAATGGTCCAGGTCAATAACTTTGGATTTGGGAAAAGTTAGAAACCATTAACCTATTAAATGGTTAATGACCTGAAATGTAAAATCTATTTTTCTCTCCTGAGATGCTGCCTGACACACTGAGTGTTTACAGTGTTCTCTATTGTCAGAGTCACACAGCCCACACCGACCAACATGTCCCGTCTACTCTTGTCCCAAATGCCGGTGTTTGGCCAATATCCCTCTAAACCTACCCTATCTTTGTACCTGTCTAAATGTTTCTTAAACGTTGCAATAGTACCAGCAAATAATTGATGGCCAAGTCATCTGTTTTTAGTGCTGATGACTAAGGGTAAATATTAGCCAGGAGTGGTTACAGCTATTTTGGCATCCATCAGAGATTTTGATGGCCCTCACTTTAGCACCTCATCTGAAAGATGCTGTTCTCCTTCAGCACAGCAGTCCTTCAGAAGCCCCTGATTTTGCACTCACATCTGTGCTGAGTTTGCTGATCTCCACCAAAGGAAAGGGAGGAGGTGGGGTGGGGGAGGGAGGGGGGGATTACCTGTCAGTCTAGTGTGCCAGAGTGGAATACTCCTCATGCTCCCATTCCCAACCTTTCAGGGAATCAGGGCTTCAATAGGTTTAATTGGTTTCGTATTGGTTTGTTATTGTCACCTGCACTGAGATACAGTGGAAAATTACCTGGATGTTTTACGCCCTATCCATGTAAAGAATGCTGTACATGAGTCTTCTTCTTTCGTGTGGCGTGCACAGCCTAAAGTTGTTGGACAACTTGTTCTATTTGATCTTCCGTTTGTGCACGTCGAATTGATTGCATTAGTCGAAACAGGGCGGACCACGTGAAGGTTGCAATCTTCCACCCCTGTACATGAGTATAATCAAACCATACCCGAGAACACAGGAGACGTAGAAAGTGAAAGTAAACAGTTTGCAGAATATAATGTTGTAGCCACAGACGGTGCAGATAAAAAAAGTTCAAGGGTCTGTCACAGATGGCATATCACTTACTAGGGCAGGTGGAATAGGTTATCTTGCTTTGGACCCTAGCAGACCATAAACCAGTTGGATACCAGAAGGAAGGAACTGCAGATGCTGGTTTACACAGAAGATAGACACAAAGTGCTGGAGTAACTCAGCGGGACAGGCTGACGATGAAGGATCTCGACCCGAAACATCACCTATCCCTTCTCTCCAGAGATGCTGCCTGACCCGCTGAGTTACTCCAGCATTTTGTGTCTATCTTGGGTATGAGGTGAAATGGCCATGGGAAATTTAGACAGGCAGCAATGGATAACTGAACCTATTATCTGTGAAAAACTGCCATTGCCCGTGCCTCTGACATAAAAAATCATGGAGCTTCACATGGCACATCACCCAAGATGGTGGAGAAGACATGCTCATCCCAGAAGTGGATCTGCAATCGTTCATTACAATCGCTCCACTCTTTTACAACTCTACTCTATACACTGTGGATGGCTTGATTATAATCACGTATAGCCTGTACACTGACTAGCTAGCTCACAAACAAGTAAGTTTTTCACTATACCTCGGTACACGTGACAATAAACTAACCCGATCTGAACTAAAGCCCCTGTCCCACTTTCCCGAGTTATCCCTTGATTCAAACTCGGAGAATGTCCGTAGCAATTCCGTAGGAGTCCGTAGATATTTTCGTAGCGGCTCGTAATGCCAGCCGTAAGTACTCGGGGCATCAGGTAAGTTGGGACATTTTTTCAGCATGTTGAAAAATGTCCACGAGTAAAAAAAATAGCCCCGAGTACCTAAGGCTGGCATGTCCGAGATTGAATCAAGGGGAAAACGCGGGAGAATTCGTAACTCGGGAAAGTGGGACAGGCCCTTAATTTAATCACTTCAGAACACTGAACACAAAATCACGGGCCGTCATCACTGCAGCAGCTAAGGATATCCAGCTGCACTAGGCTAGGATTGTTAAATTAAGGTGCTGTCTTGCCCTTGTGCTTTGAGGTGAGAGGATTCAAGGTTCTGTTCAAAAGGAGAGCTAGGGGACCTTCTCGGGTGTCAATACATTCCCCTCAAACAGTATCACTGAGGCATGTTGCAGCTGTTCATCAGACTATCTTGCTGTGCAATTTCAGTCCTGGCCTCTTGCTTGCGACTGTGTACCACCAATCCAAAGGTTAGGAGGTTTGTGGAACTGAAGCAGGAAAGCACAGAAAGTGGAACAAATAGAGGGAAATGAAAACTGGCTTAAGTCAAGGATATAGACACCAGAGACAAAATCTAATCAGTGAAAAAAAATCCACAAGTAACTAAAATCTGAAGAATTAAGATTCCATGTTTGTGAAAGCTAATTTCCTGGTGGAAGAGGTTGTTTGGCAATAATTACAATTGTTTAGCCTTAAAAAAAAATCACTTCCATTTCAATGGGTGGGGCAACATTTTCATGGTTTTCCTGCTGGGTAATTAGCAGAAAAATACGGCGATTTCACCAGCTTTCCCCAGTGCTGGTGCTGAATCCATGGTGAGGCACCACGGTGACAGGGCTGCAGAGGAGCGGGGCAGCTCAGAGCAACATCACGACGTGCAGTAACAGGGCATGCAGCCACTGGAAAATGTCTTCTGATTTACTCTCCACTGGTCTTACTCTTCTTTCTGTAGCAAAACCCCGACCATCATCTCTCAGCAACTCCTACATGTTGGATCTGTTATTGCGGCAGGATTAGGAGCATGCTGGTTTGCAAGTTGCAGCAACGATTAATTAATATTGAGGGAAAGGTGTGCAAACTGGGCTTCTTCATCGTCTCTTTCACGGTCTGAAGCAGTTCTGACTGATAGGAGACCACCCACCTACCGTAGGATGATACGTGTTAAAATAATTAGAAAACCTCATCAAAATGAATGGATTGTGCCCATCTTCCCCATTTACAATTTCACAGGAGGTAGAATTAATTTGACAGGAGCTGTGTTATCTACACTTGGGAAAATCAAAACCTGACACACGCTCTTTGAAATGCAAGACAGGGAGAGCAAATTAGCAATGTTATTAATATTATTAACACTAAGAACAAGTCAGCGATCACAGAAAGGAAGTTTACAGGTCACCAATGGCTCACAAGTAAGGTATGTTCATAGCTGAAACATTTTACGATTGGTCACGAAATGGCAGGTAAAGTCGCAAAGTGAAAAGCAACAGTTAAGACTGAACCCATATTTTTCCAAGTCTATTTAAGAAATGTAACACAATGCTTTAACATCCACCCACTTTGAGGAGAGAGAGGGGTTAAAATGGTTTATATGAATGGTTTAGACAATAGGTGCAGGAGTAGGCCATTTGGCCCTTCGAGCCAGCACGCCATTCAATGTGATTATGGCTGATCATCCCCAATCAGTACCCTTTTCCTGCCTTCTCCCCATATCCCCTGACTCCGCTATATTCAAGAACCCTATCTAGCTCTCTCTTGAAAGTATCCAGAAAACCGGCCTCCACTGCCCTCTGAGGCAGAGAATTGCACAGACTCACAACTCTCTGTGTGAAAAAGTGTTTCCTCATCTCCGTTCTAAATGGCTTACCCCTTATTCTTAAACTGTGGCCCCTGGTTCTGGACTCCCCCAACATCGGGAATATGTTTCCTGCCTCCAGCGTGTCCAAACCCTTAACAATCTTATATGTTTCAATAATATATCCTCTCATCCTTCTAAACTCCAGAGTGTACAAGCCCAGCCGTTCCATTCGCTCAGCATATGACAGTCCCGCCATCCTGGGAATTAACCTTGTAAACCTACGCTGCATTCCCTCAATAGCAAGAATATCTATATTACTAAATCTCTGTTCTTGACCGCTTTTAGCCTTCTGTGCTGTGATTTCCGAGAGAACGCCGCCACCTACGGCCGTCATTTTTGACCACCTCGCTCAGAGGCCCCCTCTGCCGCATGTGTACTGAGGATTTTTCCCGTCGATGAGAAATGACAGGGATATTAATGTTTTTACAAAATTCCCCATTCTCTCTGCTGCCCCCGCTGGAGGGAGGGGGAGGGACTATAAAACCAGGAAGTGGTGTGCCTCAATCAGTCTCTGCAAGTGGTGTGCCTCAATCAGAGCTCTGAATAACACTGAACAAATGTCTCCACAGCTGTGAGTACACATAATGTGGTTTGAAAATGAAAATATGGTTAGTTTGAGGGAAAAAAGCACTGCCTGCAAATGGTTGTTTGGGTTGAAGTAAAAAGGCACCCTCTCTCTCTCTCTCTCTCTCTCCCCCCTCCTCTCTCTCTCCCACCTCTCTCTCTCCCTATCCCTCTCTCTTTCTCTCTCTCTCCCCCCCTGTCTCTCCCTTTCTCTCTCTCCCCTTCTCTCTATCTCCCCCTCTCCGCATCACCCCCCCCTCCTCTCCTCCTTTCCTCTCTCCCCCTCTCCTCTCTTCCCCCCCTCCTCTCCCCCCCTCCTCTCCCCCCCTCTCCTCCCCCCCTCTCCTCCCCCCCTCTCCTCTCCCCCTCCCTCTCCTCCCCTCTCCTCTCCCCCCCCTCCTCTCCTCCCTCTCCTCTCCCTCCCTCCTCTCTCCCCCCTCTCCTCCCTCCCCCCCCTCCTCTCCTCTCCCCCTCTCCTCTCCCCCCTCTCCTCTCCCCCCCCTCTCCTCTCCCCCCCCTCTCCTCTCCCCCCCTCTCCTCTCCCCCCTCTCCTCTCCCCCTCCCCTCCTCTCCCTCCCTCCCCCCTTCTCCTCCCCCCCTCTCTCCTCCCCCCCTCTCCTCCCCCCTAACCCCCCCTCTCTCTCTCTCTCTCCCCACTTTTTCTCCCTCTCCTCCCCTCCATCCCCCTCCCCCACCATCCCTCCCCTAAACCCCCTTCCCTCCACACACCCCTACCCCCTTCCCTCCCCCTCCCTACTCCCCACCTCTCCCCCTCCCCTCACCTCACCCCCTCTCAGCACACACTTTCTCTCCCCCTCTCTCCACCTCTCTCTCTCCCCTCCTCCCCTCCATCGCCTCCCTCACCCTCCCTCCCTCCCCTAAACCCCCTCCCCTCCACACACCCCTACCCTTTTCCCTCCACCCTCCCTCCCCCTCCCTGCTCCCCACCTCTCCCCCTCACCCCCCTCTCAGCACCCCCCTCTCTCCCCCTCACTCTCACCCTCTCTCCTCCCCTCCTCCCACACCTTTCCCCTCTCCCAACCTCCCTCTTCTCCTCCTCTCCACCCCCCATCCCTCTTGCCCTCTCTCTGTCTCTGTCTCTCTCTCTCTGTCTCTGCCCCTTCTCTCTCTGCCCTCACTCTCTAACCACTGCCCCCCCCCCCCCTCTAGATGTGACTGCAAGTTGGGGGCTATGCGTCAGTAGATAGGGTGGTTATGGGGTAAAAGGAGCAAATTAATAATATTAATATAATATCAAGGGGGGTAATTAGCGTGCGGGGGGGGGGAATAGTTAGTGTGTGTGACGCTGCATGCCGCCTCCCCCCCCCCACAACCGCACGTTGGGGGAACAGACCCAACGGGTCTGCACTTGGTCTAGTAGTTTATATAACCTTTTCTGAACAAATCCATAGACCCCAAGATCCCTCTGTGCATCATTATCATTAAGGATGCGGTAATTAACTGTACACTTTCTCCCAAAGATCTTTTAGCAAACAAGATAGTGCACTCCTGTTAAAACCAATGGGCTGATGTGTAGTACGCTACGGAGAGGAACGTCAGCCTTTTCATCGAAACCGGACCCGACCCAACTTTGTAAATCCCTCTCGCAGTGTAATCAGTGTTGCGGGGGAACAGTTTGTGTTTGTGATATAGTGTTAGACCCATTATTCATAATTCTGTTAATTCATAATTCTGCTATTTTTTGTTAATGATTAATATGTCAATCTATCTATCTATCTATTATATATTAAAACTATGTGGCTGCCGCCTGCCACCTGGCGTCCGGCTGCCTTTCTGCCTTTTGATTCGCTGCTCCTTCCTATCAGCTTCCAACACACTTCAAAACAAAGTTGCAAGACAGGAACACTCTGAACTTTTCACCTCAATGGGATATCACAGCAAGTGCTTCAACATGAGGGGGAGGGCCAATTGGTATTGCAATTGGAACTGCTGCAGCAGGCAGGGGAGGTGAAATTGGATTTTTTTAAAAATCCACTGCTGAGGGAGGCCGGGGAGTGCTGGAATCTTACATTTGGGAACGGGTTCAGTTCCGTTGGAGGAGACGGGTGCATGGTGGAATATTGGGTTGGGGGATCACACCATTGGGGGAGCAGACCCAACGGGTCTGCACTTGGTCTAGTAAATTATAATTCTGTTAATTTTCGTTTTTTATTGTTTTTTTAATTTTCTTTTTTTTCTGTGCTGTTTTTGAGTTGATGTTTGTATTAAACTTGTAATTCATTTGATCAGACTGTTCACAACTACGATATTTGGGAAAAACATAGCAATATGGAGATTCCAGTTGCTCAACTCTTGGAATATTCCTTAATGTATTTTTGTGTCTATGGAATTGTTTTTCAACAATAAAATGGGTTTGGTCTTTCCACTAGCCAGAGAGTGGAATGAGATCGGTCTGTAATGGTTGTTTTATCTCAATATTCTGAATTAAATAACAGAGAGGAAGAAAGAAAATGCTCTTCAGGAGAAGATTTTTACAAGTATGTTGCCATGAGGACTTGATTACCACCGGTATTGTACTTCCGGTGGTACAATACCACCGGTGGCGCTGGTGCCAGCAGCCTCCACCTACAGCCCGGTATCTTTTTGTTTTTTTGTTTATTTAGTTATGTAAAAGTGTATTTTTTTGTGTTTTTTTTGGTGTTTTTATGTGGGGGAAGAGGGCACGGTGCGGGGGATACCGTACTTCAGCCGCTTCCTGGTGAGGACGCGACTATTATTCGAGTCGCGTCCTCGCCCTCCCCCCACAGCGGCCTACCTACCTGGATTGGCGCGGCCTTTCCTGCCGGGATCGACCGGAGCTCCAGCAGCGGCGGGACAGCGCTGGAACATCGCGGGGCTGGCGATGCCTTACCGGGGGTCGCCGTCTGGAGCCCGGAGTGCTGGACCTGCTGCACCAACATCATGGAGCTGCGGTTTGCGGAGCTCCCAACGCGGGCGGCGCTGACTAACAACGCGGGGTCCTGTGACTCTGCCCGGCTCGGCCTGCGGACTCAGGAGCTGCAGACTCCGGCAGCGGGAGGCGGCTGATCAGGAGGTCCGGGCCGCTGAGGAGGAGGATGCTCACCGTCGGGGTTCGGCGTCGGCGTTCCACCAGCCCGGCGTGAGGGCCTGAACATCGGGCCACCCGGGGCGGCGACTGCGGGTGCTCGGAAGGCCCCGACCACGGATGAACACGGAGGGGAGGCTGGCTGGACTATGGTGCCTTCCTCACCTTGGTGCCATTTATGTTATGTTGTGTCGTGGACTTTCTGTGTTTGTGCTTTTTTTAAATTTTAATTCAATTTCAATTTTATTTTTAATATGTTTTATTATTTATTTATTATTTATTTTTATTATTTCTTTGTGATTTTTTTAATGATACTGCCTGTAAGGGAAATTCATTTTGTTGTCTCAAATTGAGACAATGACAATAAATTTGAATACAATACAATACAATACAAAAGACTGTACCTGAAACAAAGGGGAGCGCTCCGCTCTAAGTTCTGAGCTATAGTGAGAGTTTGGGCAAGCTTAATAACATTCTCAGTACAAAACAAGAGTCAATATGTTCTTATTCTGAATTAAATAACAGAGAGGAAGAAAGAGGCGGAATTAAAATGCTCTTGAGGAGAGGATTTTTAAGAGGATGTTGCCACGAGGACTCGACTATCTGAGCTCTATGATCTAACCTACAGTGAGAGCTTGAACAGGCTAAATAAAAATTTCAATATACCACAGAAAGTAATAAATGTTTTCTTACCTTTCCTTCTTAATGGGGAACCTGAAGAAAGACAAGTCGGGTCGCCTACATTGGCGATTGAAGCAATTTACAGCAGAGCAGTATGCAACACTAGTAGACGTGGACGCCATGGCCAAAGCAATGATAGGAGCAACGATCTTTGGATAGGAGTGCGGAAACGGAAGCTGGTTACGGAAATGGGGCTGAAGATTACCCATGAATCTGCCCATGACCCTACTACGTCTTTTTCGTCGAGTGGGCTATCTTGCTTGCAATGGGATCTTTGCTTTCTCCTTGTATTTGGCCTCCCAGAGTGCACCACCTCACACTTGCCCAGATAAAAACACCAACTGCCCAATTCTGTAATCGATATATAATCCACTTTATCCTTTGACAGCGTTCTTCATTGGCCACTACTCCACTCATTTTTGTGTCATCTGCAAACTTACTAACCAACTTACCTCCAACCTAACCGTTCCCCAGCCCCGCACGGCCCGATTTTACCTTCTCCCCATAATCCACAAACCTGACTGTCCTGGCAGACACATTGTTTCTGCTTGTTCGTGCCCTACCAAACTTATTTTCATGTAACCCGACTTCATCCTATCCCCTCTGGTTAAATCCCTCCCTACCTATGTCCAACACACCTCGCACGCTCTTCGTCTCCTCCATGACCTCCATTTTCCAGGCCCCCATTCCCTCATCTTCACCATGGATGTCCAGTCACTCTACACCTCCATCCCCCACCAAGAGGGTCCTAAAGCCCTCAGTTTCTTCCTCGACCACAGAACCAACCAATCCCCGTCTACCCATACTCTCATCCGCCTAGTGGAGCTGTTCCTTACCCTCAACAACTTTTCGTTTGACTCCTCTCATTTCCTCCAAATCCAAGGCATAGCTATGGGCATGCGCTTGGGCCCCAGCGATGCCTGCCTCTTTGTAGGGTATGTCAAACAATCCTTGCTCGAAGCGTACCATGGCCCTATCCCCAAACTCTACCTCCGCTACATCGACGACTGCATTGGTGCAACCTCCTGCACTCACACACAACTCACTGACTTCATCCATTTCACCACTAACTTCCATCCGGCACTCAATAACTAACCTGATCTACCAGTGGCTCAGCACTTCAACTCCCCCTCCGGTTCTGAATCCGACCTTTCTGTCCTGGGCCTCCTCCATGGCCAGTGTGAGTCCCACTGTAAATTGGAGGAGCAGCACCTCATATTTTGCTTGGGTAGTTTACACCCAAGCAGTATGAACATTGACTTCTCCAATTTCAGGTAGTCCTCGCTTTCTCCCTCTTTCCCCTCCCCTTCCCAGCTCGCCCCGCTGCCTCCGTCTCTTCCTTTCTTCTTCCCGCCCCCACCACCCCCACATCAGTCTGAAGCAGAATCTCGACTCAAAACCTATTCCTTCGCTCCATAGATGCTGCCTCACCAGCTGAGTTTCACCAGCATTTTTGTCAACCAACCCATTTATATATCTTCCAAGTCATTGATATATATCATAAACAACGAAGGTCCCAGCATGGCTTCCTGGTCGCACTGGTTCTGGTTCTGCCTCTTTTGGATGCAGCATTTGGCTTAGCATTGTTTTAATACCTTGGAGTTTATAATCAACACTAAAGTTCTTACTGACATTTTTATATTAAAGCAGTAGGAACCTAGAGATACAACACAGAATCAGGCCACCAAGTCTATTTCTATTTTGTGCAGGCCATTGGAAGTAATTTGTGATTACTATCTTTGAGAATCGAGGTACATCGACTGAAGGGTCTTTAACCTGGTTCTCCTTCCACCAATTCTGCCTGACCTACTAAGCAGTTCCAGCACTTTCATTCTTTTTAACGTCTTTGAAGTCCACTTTCTAAATCTCTTTTCTAACTCCTTAAAATCTGCCTGTTGGACCTCAACCTTTCTACAACCCGTGTTGTTTATGCCAACATGGACCAAACTTTGGGCTGTTCATCCTCTTCCCTCCCCCCACCCATTCCAGAGTGTCCTTCTGTACCCAGTGATATGGTACAGTCATAGAGCACAGAAACAGGCTCTTCAGTGTGTCTGTGCTGGCTGTCACGTACCAATCTACTTGTTATCAAACTACTTGCTGGGTTGGAAGCTGCTTGGGCTCTTACAGAACCTGCCCGGAACTGACCAGAGTTGTCCAGAAGTTGTTGATTAATCTCCAAAGACAGTGGGTGTGGAGGGAGTGCACTGTTGGAATGAATTACGAGCACCTTCCGTTTCATTTTTTGAAGGCGTTTATTGATTAGATGTAAAAATGCGGGAAATTGTGGTAGAACACCGTTTGGCTTGTTTAGTGATCAGAGGCAGGAAGACACGGGGGTTAACTATGGGATCTTTGCTGGCCACTGTACAATGCCTCTGACGTGAAGGTGTATTGTAGTAGATTGCAGGAAGGGGAGGGTCAAGAGTGTTTTATTCTCATATGTCCCAGACAGAACAATGACATTCTTAATCGCAGCAGCACAACAGAATATGTAAACCGAATACCATGTAAATAATATAAACATATATTCATATATACACGTATCCATATATATACATTTATACACACACACACAAACAAACAACAGTGCAGTGCATATTGGAGAGTATAAAGAGGGATTGGTACAAATGCGTGGTTGATGGTCGGCATGAACTGGGTGGGCCGAAGGGCCTGTTTATGTGCTGTGTAATTGTAAGACACGTAGGACACGACCCTCACTGCGAGCAGTCGGCCAAGCCCAGAAGCGGAGTAAACTGGTGCTTGCACCTTTCACCAGCGTTGGTTCAGCTTTTTCCTCCTCCCCGCTCCAACTTTGTTTACTCTGCAGGCTTTGCCTGCGCGTCAACGCCCCTCCTCTCAAGGGGTTTCTTTTATTTGCTCGTAGCTCAATTGAACAAACAAGGAGACATGCTTTCCCCGTCCCCCCGGACCGAGTGGTGTTGAGTTATTTCCAGAGGGGCAAATGGACAAACAGGGTTTGTTGCCTTTGTTGTTTTTAACTGTGTCATTGCCCGCCCGGCAGGTGTCCTGCGGGACTCCCTGGAGCCGGCCCGGCCCGACCCGACCCGACCTGCCTGCCTGCCTGGGGCGGCGGCACTGAACGTGCAGGTCAGCACACGGCTCGCTGAGTGAGTGACTGGCCCCGACCTCATGGGGCTGCGATTGCGCCTCATCTCACCCAGGGCTGGGCAATGGGAGATGTGTGGCTGGAGAGAGGCAGAGAGATTAACCCTTTCATCACGCCAGCCCACATGGAGCCCGTGTGTGTGTTTGTGTTTAATTGTGCATGTGAATGGACGTGTGTGCGTATGAGTGTGTTCATGATGGGACCACCCCATGGAAGCCCATGGCTGGTTAGGAATTCCGAATAAGTCTAGTCCAGGGAGGAGTGTCGTGACCACTTCTGGACGCTGCTTCACAAAGGGTTCAATGTGTATGAAGAGATTGAAGGGGGGAAGAGGAAAATGTTTTTCACTCAGAATGTGGCAGGTTTTGGAACTCGCCATCTGTAAGAGAGGCAAAGGAGAATCCCCTCCCCCACACTTAAACGATACTTGGATGCTCACTGGAAAATATCTATTAAGGTCACACAATGGACGTATTAGCACAATTGCAGTTGATGGTTAGAGGCAGTGTCTGTAACAATGCAGTTTTGGCCTCTGGATAGGAAGCAGAGGGTGGTGGTGGACATTTGTTTCCAGACTGAAGGAACAGGGTGATCACTTGCAGGAGTCAGTGATGGGACCACTGCACATTTTGAAATATAATAATTTGGAGTTGAGCACACAGGAAATCATTTGAGGGTTATGTGGAAAGAATGAGAGAATGGGTCTCGTAGCTTATTTATGTGCTGTTTGATGCATTTGATAAGGTACATTTATCAATTAAATACAATCAGTTTTATTCGTCACATTGCACATAAAGAGGATGTAGATGAGAATGGTTTAAAAAATGGGATTAGTGGAGGATTAATGTAAATGGGCAACTGGTAGTGTGGGCTTGGTGGACTGAAGGGCCTGGTTCTGTGTTGTATATGGCTTTTAATATGTAAATGTCAGTAAGAACTTTAGTGTTGAATATAAACTCTGAGGTATCAGAACAATGCTAAATACATCCAGCATTTCAAAATAAACTGGAGTACAGTGATATAAGCTCTCTCGTATCAATATCAACATGTGACTTTAAATTTCATTGAATCAATACAAACTGAAGTGTGGTAAAATAAAGTCTAATGAATCAATATAACAACTCCTGGCTAAATATAAACTTCAGCAAAGTAAGGCAGACACGCATCAATATAAATCAGCGTATCTGTATAAACTTCAGTGTAGTATAACAACATCAATATAAATTCCAGTACATCACCGTCAAATTTAATGTTTCAAAGTATCAAACCGTTTCCTTGTTTTATGAGCTTCATCACCTCAGCCTATGTTGATTGCTATCATGGTTCAATCCATTTCTCAGCACCAATTTTCAAGAAATAAATTATCACAGTTCTAATATCAGTTGAATTGAACTTTGTTCTTTTTAGAGAACTTAAGGGAAAGAACCAGTTCCCACATTCCATAAGCCTAATTTGTTTCCACCCCACACGCGTAGCTATTTTCCCAGCATTGTTAAGAGATTAATTTACGAAAAAATAACTGCTTCTCTGGTGCAGTATTTCTAAATGTGTTCCCCATTCTTGGCTCTTAGATACAAGATAGATACAAGATACAATTTATTTGTCATTTGGACCCTTTGAGGTCCAAACAAAATGGCGTTTCTGCAGCCATACATTACAAACAAATAGACCCAAGACACAACATAATTTACATAAACATCCATCACATTGCTGTGATGGAAGGCCAAAAAAACTTATCTCTCCACTGCACTCCCCCCCCCCCCCCCCGATGTCAGAGTCAAAGTCAAAGCCCCCGGCTGGCGATGGCGATTGTCCCACAGCCATTAAAGCCACGCCGGGTGATGCAAGGTCGCACACCGGGTTCTTGATGTTAGAGTCCCCGGCGTGCGCTCGCAGAGTCCCGCGGTCATTCCAAGCCGCGCGGGGCGGTGCTGTAAGGCCCTGCTCCAGGAGCTCTTCGACCCTGCAACTCGGGCGGGAGAAGTCGCCGTTGCGGGAGCCCTGAAAAAGCGGTCTCCCTCCAGGGACCCGCGGGCTCCCGGTGCCACCGTCCGCCAGACCCGCAGTTGCAGCCTCCGAATCTCCTGAGGTCGGGCCGCAGCGCAGCAGCACTCCACCACCGCTCCACCCGCTCTGGACTCGGCCAGCTCCGCGACAGTGAGGTGAGTCGTCGGCACCAGAGCCCCCGGTCTTCCTGTTTAACAAAAAATAACAAAAACTACATAAAAACATAGACAAAAAATAATAAAAACGCAGACGGGCTGCAGAGGCCGCTGCTGACGAGAGTCGAGACAAAAAATAATAAAAACGCAGACGGGCTGCAGAGGCCGCTGCTGACGAGAGTCGAGCCGCCTAGGGTTGGAGGGAAACCCGCATAGGGAGGGAAACGAGTTTTAAATTTGAGTCTTACTCAAGGCTTCTGCCGTAGTTCTGCACTTATGAAGTTAAACATTCTGATTTCTATATTCTGCATTCTGCTTCCTATAGCATTGCAAAATAATTGAATTTTGAATCCTTCTCAGTTGTTTCTCCAATAAAAATAAGTTAAATTCCATTTGCGTGAAATTTGAAAATATTAGACTTCAAAAATTGGACTTCATGGACTCATTGCATTTGAATTTTAACAGGAATTCTCCTATTTATATTGTCCGGTGACAGGAAAACATCTGTGCACATCATAATGTGTTGGCATTGGTGTTACTTATGCAGTTTCACCCATAGTGGATGATTGAGGGAGCCTATTTGAATGTTCATTCTGAATGACATATAAACTTCCCTCATCCATGAATGCATTAGAATCCCCTTCTGAAACGTTCCCAAGACTGATGTTTCCCTTGACTGTTTGAACGCGCACACTCTTTTACTGCAATAAGGAAATCATTTTTTTTTTAGGTGTACTGAACATTGTATGTAGTTAATATAGAAACTATATATATCCAAAAAGTAGAATGAGGATCAACAGTGAATCAGCATACTGCTGCTTTACATGGGTGTAATGTTAGGAATATAAGGTCCTCAAACGTCAGCTATTCTCATCATTATCTGAACTCTCTCAGTCAATTATTGTTCCAATCTCCACACAGCCTTGTCCAGCAAAAATCTATTGTTCTCAGTCTTGAATTTATCTGCATCATATTTAGATTTTGTAAATGAATGTGTACCTCCTTAATGTCAGCGACCTGGTGCAGCAGTTAGCGCTGCTGCTTCAATGCTCAGGCGACCCAGCTTCGATCCTGACTTCGGGTAGATCTAATTGCAATCATAATTCTACATTCCCACTTACCCTCAGTAACCTTTCACTCACTTAGTTATCATGGATCTACCTCTGCCTGGAAAATATTTAACTCTGCTTCCACCATTCTTTAAAGATGGGCATTGAAAAAAGTCAAGGCAAGGACACCTGGTAATTTGTTTTCTTCATTCTCCCTTAAGCGGATGACCCATTAGTATTTTTTTAACAATGACCTCAAGATGTTAGCACAAAAATAAACACTTTCCCTCTCCATCCTCTCCAGACCTTCAGGATCATTTGTATTTCAACCAAATCCTCCCACATTCTTCCAAAATCCCAGTACTTTCATGCCTCGTCTGTCCATCCTTTCTGCATGAACTTGAATTTTCAAGAGAAGGTCACCTGACGGACTATTCAACAGAGGTTCATGGTATGGACTGTCCACTGCAGGGTCACCGTTGGTGAAGAGTAGATCTGCACACTGGCCAAGGAACGATTGAAGGATTGTCTGGTGTTTGTGACAAAAGCAGGAAAGGCAAACTGCACTCAGTGGGGTAGTCAGCCTCTGTGGAGAGTCATCATAGTTCACCTTTCACGTACATGCTTTCCGTGTATATTGCAACATCAGAACGAGAATTACTTGCTCCTTTGCTGCCAGCCTGGACCTGCAGATGAAGACCTCAGCAAAGAACTCGCTGAGGCCAAGTACTTCATTCAAAGTGCAGAGGCATGGAATTCTATCAA
Organism: Leucoraja erinaceus; assembly: GCF_028641065.1. NCBI lineage: Eukaryota > Metazoa > Chordata > Chondrichthyes > Rajiformes > Rajidae > Leucoraja > Leucoraja erinaceus. Next base: position 57,541,076 of record NC_073385.1, read on the forward strand.
GCAATTAATGAGATATTGACCCAGTAGGACATATATTGCAAGTTTGGGTTGCACAGTTCATTTATGTAATGCACATGTGTGATGCATGCAGAGCATGATGCTAATCTTCCTGCAGCACCCATAGATGCCTATGTTGTTAATCTTATTCACATTCATGGAATTAATGCCCAGAGTGGGCCATAGACAGGAGATCCTTTCGGACCAGCAGGAAGAACCCTCACACTAAGCTGCTTCAATAGATCATCAGTTGCATTGTCTGTTATGGATGGACCATGGACTTCTTGCAGATAACAAAAAGTACAGAGACCCTCTCCTTTTGAACCTGATAACCGCTACAAATAATCATAAATATGTCCCACCATATCAATAAACACATTCAAACATTTAAATATCTAAAAGCAAATGATACTAGCTAACGATCCATTAAGGCTATTGAAACTTACAACCAGGAACTGGTTTTGAAACAACAAGGTCTGTGGCTGTGACCTTGTTCAATAGATTGATCTCTAATAGAATAGAGTGTCACTTTATACAAGTGGTCTGGATACCGGTCATCATTTTGATATGCACAATTAATAAAGGTATATAAATACATTTGTTGAAAACAAATTCAACACAAGGCCTTGGACTAACCCTGTGAGAATTATGCTCCTCCCAAAGAACATATCAATGGATAACAAGAACTGACAGATAGGCCACCTACCTATAACAAAACAAATAGGATGCATTGGTTAAGGACTCACTAGCACCCAACACAAGCAGGAAACGGTGGAAAGGAACAAGCAGCAAAGCCTCCATACAAAATGAAGCCTAATGAAGAGGGAGCGAGGACTGTGCACAGGAACCTTGCATCCAACAGTCTCTCAGGAACTCCACCCAGTCTGTTCGAAGACAAATGCAACCAAGGCTCTCCCAAAGGCAGTGGTGACAGAGATGGATGTCTCTGCTCAATGGATGGATACATGGATAAGACAGGTTTGGAGGGATATGGACCAAACACAGGCAGGTGGGACTAGTGTAGCTGGGACATGTTGGCCAATGTGGGCAAGTTGGGCCAAAGGGCCTGGTTCCACACTGTTTCACTCTATAACTATGAAATCTGTTACTGTTTGCAGGCAGTGAGTATTTGAACATTCTCACCAGCAGCACTAGGACACAAAGAAGAGTGCCCCTTTATTCAAGTAGTCTGGAAACTGATCACCATTTTGATATGCACAATGACAGGCACCGGCCCATGTTCTAAGCCGTTTTATCTTTTCATGTACAAAAGATGTTCTCAGCCACTAGTCTACACATCTCCAAATAGCTCCCAAAGGCAACATTTCCAAGATAATTGACTTGAGGTTTAAATAATTGTTTTGTCTTGCGGAAGGTCCCTTGGGATACAGAGCATCATTTCCCCAGCATCGAGCCAATGCATTATCCACTGGTTGGAAGTGGTTAATTGAGGTCCAGATGCAGACAATTTAATTCCTGATTTATTAAGCAAGACACTGAGTATTAGATATTGCCAAAGGTCACGATAGTTTATTGTACATCCAGCATATGGTGTTGAATAAGCGAGACAAAAATATTTGGAGAAATCCTGGCTATTTCTATTCTTTATAAATATGTGACTGTATATGAATTTCATCTACCCAGTGTTGTTTGTGAGGTATTTTCCACAATGATTAGTGCAGGTAGCTGAAACAAATTCATCCTATAATTAAGATAGACACAAAGTGCAGGTCAGCGGGTCTGGTCAAGGTCTGAAGAAGGGTGCCGACCCAAAACGTCACCCATCCTTTATCTCCAGAGATGCTGCCTGACCCGCTGAGTTACTCCAGCATTTATTGTCTATCTTAGGAATCTGCTAGCATCTGCAATTCCTTTCTACACACCTATCATATAATTAGTCTACTAGACCACACTGCCATTCATAGCATTTTAATGCTGTGGGTTAAGATGAAGTTCGTGTAGCCCAGAATGGAAATTTCATGATACGGGCTCATAATGTAACAATTTGTTGCCTCCAATGTATCTTGCTTCTTATTTTCAATTTCATTTCTAATTTGACCTTTCCTTGCACTCAAGGGAGTGTTTTATTTTTTATTTTATTAAGAAATCTTATTCCAGTTTGGTGCAGTTCTCAGCATAGACTGATGCCCAGTTCACATGTTCTCATCGATTCATTTCAGAATGTTCCTGACACTGGCTGTCATTCTTATGGAGATATTGTCATTTGTTTTTAAGCCTATCCCATTTATTTTGCTTTGTTTTATCCAGGATTTGCTTTCTGTCTCTTCAATAAGCATTCCTAATCGAGGCTGGCTCATGTTTCAATGAATGGGTCTGGTGACTTAGTCCCCTTGCATTCAGTTTCACCACTTCATTGTGCCCGAGTTACACAACTTGTTCTGCACAAATTGCAGCCTCAGGTCCAATAATTAATGTTGTCGTCCAGCAGCACTTGAATGGGTGGGCTGTAAAATGAATATCTGGACAAAATCAAATCTTTGCTCAATCGGTTTGCAATTCAAAAAAGTTCAGATCTTTGTCTCTTTGTCCCTTTTTTTTCATTCCCAGCTCCATCTCCAATCAAAAGGACTCAAGATCCCAGCACTCACATGATTAAAGTACTGAGTTGGCAACTCCTTAACTTTTCGTGCCAAGTTTTACCACCTACCTCTTACTCCTTCATCACTGAGCTCTTCTGCTCAGTTCCATCATTATTACAATGAGCTGCACCAAGCTAAGGTTCAGTTTGCATTAAGAGTGCAGTTAACAATATTTTCCCACACTGGATCCTTTGAATCATTGGGAACTATTGGACGCATGAGAGATCCCTGTAACTCCATCCAAACTAGTTCTACTTCCTGATTTTCTGACCCACATTCCTCGCTCTCCGCTATTTTACTCCTTTCTTTAACAACAGACCTACCCATGCTCCTTTTCCAATTTGCCTATCCTAAATTTTCCTGGAATTCATAATTGGGAATACCCAGTGTCATAGTCTTCCCAGCAAAAAAGGGATGTCCCTTCCGCTAGGATACCTCACGAGAAAGCACCTAACCCAGTAACAAAGTGGCGTTTCATTCATTAGACTCCTTTTACTCAGTTACTGCCTTATAGCACCAGAGACCCGGGTTCAATCCTGACTCCGGGTGTTGTCTGTAGGGGGAGTCCAGACCCAGGGGTCACAGTTTAAGAATAAAGGGTAGGCCATTTAGGACTGAGATGAGGAAAAACCTTTTTTACCTAGAAAGCTGAGAATCTGTGGAATTCTCTGCCACAGAAGGCAGTGGAGGCCAATTCACTGGATGTTTTCAAGAGAGAGTTAGATATAGCTCTTAGGGCTAACGGAATCAAGGGATATGGGGAGAAAGCAGGAACGGGGTGTAGCGGCACCTGCTGGTGCACGCATGTAATCAAACCGTGCGGCCAGGTGCTTCAGTCACGTGACTATGGGGAGGGGTTTGTGTTTGCGTAATTTCTGGGCGATGGCCCTTCAGTCGTTCTCGACCACCGTTGTGGTTTGACCTTTGTATTGGCTGTGTTGTGTTACTCCGTTGATTTCATCATTTTGTTAATAAAACTGATTTTGGAAATCGACTCTCGTCAACCCGCCAAAGGGGTACTGATTTTGGATGATCAGCCATGGTCATATTGAATGGCCTACTCCTGCACCTATTTTCTATGTTTCTATGAATTTGTACGTTCTCCCTGTGACCAGCGTGGGTTTCCTCAGAGGGCTCCGGTTTTCTCCCACACTCCAAAGCCGCACAGATTTGTAGGTTAATTAGCTTGGTAAAATTGTAAATTGTCGCGAATGTGTGTTAGTATGTGGGGATCACTGGTCGACGTGGACCTAGTGGGCTGAAGGGCCTGTATCCGTGCTGAATGTCTAAACTAAACTAAACAAAACTAATCATAGGCCTCAGCCTGGAGATGCTGGCTGTTCCACAGGTTCTGAATTAGAGATCTCTTCGCTTCTTGCAAATGTGGTTATCTCTGCTGTGAGTAGAATCCTGGACTTCCCACAGGATGTGCCTCCATACAGACAAGCACCCGTAGTCAGGATTGAACCCGGGTCTTTGGCGCTGTAAGGCAGCAACTCTACGGTTTTGCCACCGTGCCACCCATGTAGGAACCATGTTCCAGTGACTGTACAGCTTGCAAGCAAGAGAAGAAATGGGTGACTACTGGACACACCAGCAGAGAGGCAGGAAGGTAAAGCAGAAAGGACTTGTTTTGTTGTCAGAGAAACCACATGGTATATTTATAACAACCTGCCTATATAATTTAAATAGGATAGGATGCGGGGTGGAAGATTGCAACCTTCACGTGGTCCGCCCTGTTTCGACTAATGCAATCAACTCGACGTGCACAAACGGAAGATCAAATAGAACAAGTTGTCCTACAACTTTAGGCTGTGCACGCCACACAAAAGAAGAAGGATAGGATGCCTTGCATGGCTTTGCAAGATCAAAAGCGTCAGACATGGAAAATTGCAGCCCACCTGTTTTTCTGACATGCGGAGGTACTATGAAAATGCAGGGAAGTACTATAAAAACACTATGAAAATCAGTTTAAATTAGTGATGCCAAAGAGTAGTGCCACAGATGATGGTATGAATGAAGATTGCGGTGAATTGAATAGTTAAATGGCCAGAGAATGGCATGGGTATGATACAACAGCCATGACAGAAAGGGTGGGAGCAGCCTCTGAATCACAACTGATCACAAGGTTTTTAGACCTGATAGACGAGGGGTGTAGCAATACTGGTTCAGGAAACAATGATAGTTATGGGGAAGGCTGATGTTCTGCAAAGATCAACAAATAAGGCCACGTGGGTTGAAATGAGGAACAACAAATGGGCAGGCTCATTGATGTGAGTGTTGTATAAGGCCTGAAATATCGGAGCGAGGCAGAAGTGTAATTGTGCAGCCAAGTATCTGAGAGGTACATAAATAGGAAGCAGCAATGGCAGGGAATTTCAACTGCCCCCATATTAACTGGGACAGTAAATAAGTAAAGGCCACAGAAGGAGCAGAATTGAAATAAATTCACGAGAACCTTTTTAATTTGTATGAATCACACCACTCAATAGAAGGGTTGGTAATGGACTTAGTCTCAGGACATTGTGGTGTATGTCTACCAAATGCTAAACACATCTATTACCATAAAGCTGGTGGGTTGGCACAGATTGAGAAAACATGTCACTTTGTTACCTATTGAAGGATTCATTTTGCTACAGAGCCAGCACGATTAGACGGCCTCAATAGCAGCTGTGTTTCCTTGTTGGTCATTTGTAAATGCTTTTAAAAAACAATATGCTGGAGGAACTCAGCGGATCAGGCAGCATCTATGGAGTGAATAGATGACATTTTGGGTTGGGACCCTTCTTCATCTGATAAAGCGTCCCAACCCAAAGCGTGGTCTGTCCGTTCCCTCTACAGATGCTGTCTGACTCGTTGAGTTACTCCAACACTTTGTTTTTTGTTGAAGATACCTGCATCTACACTTTGTTGTGTCTCTAAGTAAATGCAATCCTGACCATTGTGGAAGAATTTACATAACATCTGAGTGGCAACGTGAAGAAATATCCTTCTTGAATCAAAATTGTTTGGGTGGAATCGGTGAGCCTCTGAGTCATGAAGGAAAAGAATGACTCCCTCAGCAATAAAGCAAGAAATAGTGTGTGAGAGGGGTTGTAATGGCAGCATCAGTGGCTTCTTCATCATGACCTGGGGAGGGTGTTGGTGGAGAACCAACTAACCACAGGAATTTGAGAGGCAGGAAAGATGCATGTCACAAGACTGCAAAATGCAAGAGGCCCTGCCCTGCAAAGGCACACACCCTCCATTCAACCACACAAACCAGACTGCTGCTAAAATTGCAACAGTATAGGACAATCAGCATAGGCTTGCAGAGCAAACAAGGAAAGGTGTACTGTATAGCTCACATCTTCCACAGAGACAGGGACATTCACAAACTGCACAAACGAGAGATTACCCACGGGATGTACTATTACAATGCAGTCTTCTCTTAAATAATGGTTTAAGAGAAGACTGCATTGTAATATTACGGTCAAGATAAGCCAGAGCTAGTATGTAATCATAAGATCATAGGTGATAAGAGTAGAATTAGGCTATTTGGTCCATGTGGATTGAGAGCTTGCCATTCAATTATGATTGATTCATCTCTCTCTCTCTCCTAACCCCATTCTCCTGCCTTCTTCACCGTAACCTCTCACACCTGTACTAATCAAGAATCTATCTATCCCTGTCTTAAAAAATATCCACTGACTTGGCCTCCACACCCTGTGGCAAAGAATTCCACAAATTCACCACCCTCAAACTAATTAATTTCCTCCTCATCTCCTTCCTAAAATAATGTCCTTTAATTCTGAGGCTATGACCTTTTGTCCTCGACTCTTCCACTAGTGGAAACATCCTCTCCACATCCACTCTATCCAAGCTTATCATAATGAATGCTGCTACTGCAGCAGACTGCTCAGTGATGGCTGGACACCCACAGACTCGATGTCGGCCATCGCATGAACAAAGAGCAATGTCCTGCTGGGCACACAGTTTGGATAAGTGTCACAGACATCGGAAGGAATGAAAAGTGCTGTGACTCCGAATGACAGGGAAACCAAGCTGCTGATAATTGTGGCAGACCACACTCGGAAACCGACAGGGACTGAATTAGAACAATTGCGGCAAACAGGTTCCATTATGTATACTTGGTGAACAAAAGACAAGGAATAGACTCTGACACAGAAGGACACTGGGCAGCCCATTAGATTCATGCTTGCAGACCAATCTCATCAGTACCATCCCCTCTCATCATATTCCTATGTAGCCCCGCTACTTATTTACTCTCATGCTTGACCATCAACTTGTCTTGGATTCTTTCCCAATTAATTAGATTAGATTTGTTTATGTTTATATACTGTACACCAGAGTGCAATAAAATTCCTTGTTCACGTGAAGCTCACAGAACGAATAGTATACATACATAACAAAGCCTGTAGCAATGCTCTACTCAAAGGGTAATGTACAGTGGCAATTAAACTATCAACACAGGATGTCGATTGAAACTGCAGTGCCCAGTGAAACCCCAAGTAGTCATAGGAAGGACATGCAAACTCTGCACAGATAGCATTCAGTATGCGGATGGAAAGTCTCTTGAACTTCTACAGGTGTAGAGAGTATATTTGCTGGTTGCATCATGGCCTGGTTCAGTAACTCGAATACCCATGAACGAAGGAGATTACAAAAAGTGGAGAACACTGCCCAGTCCATCATGGGTACTGACCTATCCTCCATCAAAGGGATCTATAAGAGGCACTGTCTCAGACAGGCAACCATCATCATCAAGGACCCACATTACCCCGGAAACGCTCTCATTTCATTCCTATCATTGAAAAGCAGGTACAGGTATAAGAGTCAGAAAACTCTAACGCCCAAGTTCAAGAACAGCTTCTTCCCAACAATTTATCAGGTTATTGAACACCACAAACTCAAACAGAACTCTGAGCTACGAACCACCTGAGTTGCATGAGGGACTTTGAGATTTGTTTTGTTTTTGCACCATATTGGGTTCTTGATTTATTCATTTTTTAAATATTTGTTTGTTTATTATCATTATTTGTTTATTATATTGGGCACTGTGTTTATAGACCTGTTGGGCTGCTGCTGCTGAAAGTAAGTTTGAAGAAGGGTCTCGACCCGAAATGTCGCGTATTCCTTCGCTCCGTAGATGCTGCCTCACCCGCTGAGTTTCTCCAGCATTTTTGTCTACCATAAACATTTAACTGTTCTGTTTTGGGACATATGACAATAACGCACTCTTGACCCTTGACCCAGGTCGGGATCAAACCTGGGTCGTGGGAGCAGTGGGACTATCTGCGCACCATCGTGCCAACCCGGCAGGTCTCCTTTGCTTCCAGAATCATGTATTCAGTCATTGATGCAGTGCAGTGAAATGGAGGCAAGAAACAGGCACTGAGGAGAACCGATGGCACCAGCTGCAATGGAAAGTGCCTGGAAGAATCAGGAGCAGAAAGAGGACCTGATCACAGGAGAGGACATAGCGGCAGGACACAGTGCTTGCAAAGGGCAGATTGAAGGGCATCAGATATGTGACAATCCTGCCTCTTCTCCCACAGCTAGAAACCTGATCTTTGCCAAGATGTTTGAGGAACTAAAGAATGGGTTGGACGACTGAAAAGAACCTTCCATTGATGAGCGAATTAGGTTTCTCGGGAAATTGGGTAACATATACTTTGAAACTGAAGAACAACTGATGGGAACATACTACAGGGAGTCAAACGTGTCGAAGCAAACTATGTGGCATCACTACAGAGGTTGGAAGATGAAGCAACTGCAAAGGAACCTTGACCATAAGACAATGGAGGATTTTCTCAAATAAATTTTCAAAGATGCTTTTAGCATTGGAAGATCAATAGATGAATTTCTCTAGCTTGAACGCATGTTGGACTTTGCTGGACATTGTAGGAGGCCAAAGATAGAGTCAGAGTGCGAATGGTATGGGAATTAAAGTGGTGTCAACCTCCCTAACATTGATGAATCAGTTCTCCTCCATGTTGAACACCACTGGCTCAAAGTAACAAGGACACTGGGTGGAGAACTTCAATATCCATCACAGACCAAACTAGAACGTCCTAAAGAGCAGAGCTGCCAGAGGAGGACCTACAGATGGATAAACCGGTATTAGAGGCTGGAAAGACACCCCCATCTTCAATGACGATGGAGTTCAGCACGTTTGCCGAAGATGCAGCTAAATGTTTTAGCCAGAACATATAAGCATTTACACCTCTTCCTGAGATCACTGTCTCTAGCCAGTTTAATTTGCAACGCAAAACTGAGAACTCTGGAAACAATCAAAATCCCAATGGTAACACTGAAGACTGCCGCTCCCAAACTAATCATGCTCCAGCCAAGCTGTTTCAGTATAATTTATTTTCAGTTAATTAATTTTCGGATACTGAGACACCCTGCCATTTATTGCATGGCCCTACCTGCTCATGAGGAGATTGTGGTGAGTTGTTCCCTTGAAATGCTGCAGTCCTTCTGGTGAAGGTGTTCCCACAGTGCGTTTGGGGAGGGATTCCGATATTTATAGCTTGCAGAGATAGACACAAAGTGCTGGAGTAACACAGCGGGTCAGTCTGCACATCTGGAGAAAAAGGAGAGGTGATATTTCAGGACGGGTCCCTTCTTCCCATTTGCAGTTCTTCTTTTTTACGTTAAAGCTAGCAGGTTAGATTTGTCCTGCTTATTGTTATTGGGACATACCTGGGCAAAGTTCCATACATTGGATAGAGGCCAGTGCTGTAACTGCACTCGAATCGCTGGGCTGGAGGTACAGCTATTTCTGGAGAACATGTCTTTCATTCTAGCTGGACTATTGTCTGGTCCCATTGCCTTTACCCTGTCCAGTGCTTTTCAATACGACATGAAAGTAAGCAACTGGAGCAGACATAGACCAATTGAACTTGGAAGCTGCTCCAAGTAAGATAACTGTAATGTATATAATGTAATTCGCATATGTTATGTCTTGTGCAAAGGGACGCATGCGCTGGAGGAGACTCATGGTGGCGTCCTGCAATAAAGAAGCTTGGTAGTTTACTCCTGTATCTGAGAGTCCTTTTGAGTCAGTTCCAAGTACCCAAAATATACTACAATTGACGACGAGGATGGAGATGGATTGAACTCACCCACAGGACTGTTTTGCAACACGTAGGATTGTTTAACAGTTTAAACTGTAGATACGGAGTTGTGTCACAGTTGTTTGCGAGCTGGACAAGAGAGGCCTGCAGATCCCTCTATGCCGGGGACTGCATTTAAAACATCAGCTGTACAAGTCGGCGAGTTTTGTCAGGCTATCTCTATGTTGTGTCTACGTGGCAAGATGTCGTCCTTTGGATTGTTGCTCATTTTAAACTGAGTTTTCCTTTTGTCAAATTCCTCAAACTGAATAGTCTTTGTATAAGTTTTAGGTGAATTGTTACACCAAAACACACAACAACAGCACGAAGAGGATAAAAGAACAGAAAAGGAAAGAAGAAGGATTGTCAGAAAAAAAAAGGTGTGTGTTTGGAAACAAAGTGGAACGGCACCAAGCCAAAAGATTTGGCGCCAAATGGTTTTGGATTGGCGCCAAAGAAAAGCAAGGTCGGAACAGGAAGCAAGGAAAACAAGTGGGGCAGTAAGTAAGTGTCACCGAAGAAAGCAGCGGAAAGCTGGAAGCCTAACCAGCAGGACAGCGACCGTGCCAACTTACCTGGGACATTTTCCAAGGGCTGTGCAGCCAAGGCAAAGGGGCAGAAGAGGCCCAGCAGCTGCCACCGACTTCGGACGTTTTCCAGGGCTGTGTAGCCCACAGCCAGGCCCAGGAGCCGCCAACAACGTCGAGTGAGGGCCTAGTACCGGGTAGGAAACGGACAGGTCCAGTGAAGCCACCGACGAAACGGAGTCAGCCCAGCTGGGAGAAGAGTCAGCCCGGTCGAGGGAGAAAGCCGGGCCGCGTGAGAAGCGGACCAGCAGCGAGAAAAAAAAGCACGCCACGCGTGAGAAGCGGACCGGCAGAGTAAAAGAAAACTGGCCGCGAGAGAAGCGGACCGGTCGTGAAAGAAAGCCCGGTCGGGAGTAGAGTCAGCCCGACCGTGAGCAGAAAAGAGGGCCCGGCCGCGCAAGAGAAGCGGACCGGCCGCGGGGGAAAGCCTGGACTATAGAGGAAGTCCGGCCCCAAGCAAAGAGTGGGTCCGCACGAGAGAAGCAGGACAGCGCTCAAGCACTTCAGCCCGGTCGTGAGCAGAAAGTGGAGAAAGCCCGGTCGCGAGAGAAAGCCGGCTGAGGGAGAAGCGGGTCCCAGCGAGAAAAGCGGGAACTAGCAGCAGTAACTCGCAGTAGTCGACTTGGCAGCGAGCCAGCGGCAGCAAAAGTAACGGTGAAGCCCGGAGAAGCCAGTAAATACAGCAAAAGTGGAGGTCTGGCGAGGCCAGCAGCAAAAATACCAGTGGGGACAGCTCGAGAGGTCGAGAAGGCACTGGAGGCCATAGGCCGACAAGCTGGACCGGTGAAATTCTTCAAAGTAAAAGCAGGACTGTTCAATGTAATGCGTTGTTCACTATTCCTTCACAGTAAAAGCGGGACTGTTTGGATGTAATGCCTTGGTCACTGTTATTAATAGTAAATCTGTGTGCATAGCAGGAATATGGTTAAAATGTTCTAAATGTCTATTAACATGAAATGCTGGTTAATAGTATAAATCTATTATTATAAGAATTAGTAATAGTCAGTGGGCTGGATCACTTCTTAGTGTGTAGAAGGATTAAGTCTAGTGCAGAATACACAGTGAGAGAAAAGAAGATAGTGCACCTGAATAGCAACAGGTAGCATGGCTTTTCAAATTGTAGGAAACGTGCCCCAATTAGATTATGGGTGTAATTTTGAGAAATGGACCAAAGTCTTGGAGGCTTGTTTCATTTCCAATGATATTGCTGCAGAGGAGAAGAAGAGAGCATGGTTCATATTAGGCTTAGGAAGAGAGGGTTATCAAACCTTACGTATGTTACTGCTGCCATTTAAGCCCACAGATAAAATGTATGAGGAGTGTAAGGAGGCTTTAATGGCTCATTTCTCGCCAAAACCTCCAAGGGTATCCAGAGGCAAGGAGCCTGAACTAAAGAGGGCAGAGAGTCTCTCAAAGGACCAAGGTCAAGTGCCAAAGGACAAAGGTCAAGTGCAAAAGGGACACAAGTCAAGTGCAAAGGGACACAGGTCAAGTGCAAAGGGACACAAGTCAAGTGCAAAGGGACACAAGTCAAGTGCAAAATGACACAGGTCAAGTGCTAAGGGACAAAGGGCAAATGCAAAGTGGCAGAAGTCAAAGGCAAAGAGAAATTGCCATCCAAAGGGCAACCCTAGCTATTCAAGCTGCATTCAGGGGTATGAAGGTACGGAGAGAAATCCGGAACAAACAGAAGGCAGCAACGGTAATACAAGCAGCATTTAGAAGGCACAGAGTATACCGTCAATACAAGGCAATGAGATTGGCAGCTATAATAGTACAAACCCATTATAGGGCACACCTTCAAATGGAAAGTGATCGCAAAACTTACAAGAAGGTACGCAGAAGTGTTGTACTGCTTCAGGCAGCCTACCGTGGAATGCTTGTTCGAAGGCAACTGCGGGGCATGCATAAATCTGTCAAGGTCATACAGACTTATTATCAGATGTATAAACAGCGTCAGTATTTTAAGAAACTATGCTGTTGTGCCATTGCGGTACAGCAACGATACAGAGCATGCCAGATAAGAGATGTCCAAGTGAGACAGTATAAGAGTTTGAGAGAAGCAGTGGTGGGTATTCAGGCCTTGTACTGGGGGATCAAAGCCAGAGTATTGGTAGAGAAAACCAAGGCAGCACGCTGTATTAAGTCATTCATAAGAATGTGCATTACAAGAAAGCATTTCTTGATGCAAAAGGCGGCTGTAGTCACTCTGCAAGCTGCATACCGTGGTTACCGATTAAGGGTACGGTACAGAGCTATGCGACAAGTAGTCATTTCGATCCAGAGATGGTACAAAGCATGCAAAATAGGGCATTCCCAGTTTGTGCAATATCAGTCAATGAGGGATGCAACTATTACCATTCAAACTGCCTACAAGAGTATGGTGGTTAAGCAAAAGAGAGCTACTGTAAAAGTGCAGTCAGTACTCCGTATGAGTTGGTATAGGAAAGACCTAAGGAGACAAATAGTTGCACAACCGAAAAGGCTGAAACGATACAAAAGGCTTAAACGATATAGGAAAGACTTCCTCAAACCGATTTATACAGCAGTGTAGTGCAGTATCTCTACCATGCTTATATAGTAAGAGAAATATGCAGAGCACAAATCAAAGCCACTGCTATATTGCAAGGACAGTATAGATCCTACTTCTTGATGAATAACCAGAAAGGTGATTTAAGAAGACAAATAGATGAACAGCAGAAAAGGCTTAAACGTTGCAAAGAACAGTTAAATAAATATGTGACGATGAGCAAAAAGCTGTTAACAGAAAAGTCTAAAGAAGAGAGGCTTGTCGGTCGAGACAAAAGTATGCAGGACCGATTGCGATTAGGACACTTCAGTATAGTCCAGCATGGAGCTTCCTTCACTGAGCAATGGACAAATGTTTATGCATTGCAGAATGTCATTATACAACAAGAGCAGATAAATATGTAGCGGCAGGAAATTGAGCGACGGAGAGCGCCTGAAAAACGAAAACCTGCAGTCATGTGTCAGATCCCACCTACAAATAAGGAACAGAAACAGAGGAAATGTTAACTTTAGCAGAATATCAAGAACAGGAAGAAATCTGCAAATTACATTAGGATATTTAAAAAGGGAAGAGGCAGAGATACAGGTAGAGCTAGAGTGATTAGAAAGATGAGTGGAATGAACCATTATTAGTGCTAAGTTTTAGTACGATTATTACAGTTATGAGGATGTAATGTAAGATGACTGTAATAATATAATTTTGCAACTGTGTGTTAATCAATTATATTTAACGTACTAGAAATGGTGTTATTCGCCTCCAAGCTAAAGGGGGAGCAGTGTAATGTATATAATGTAAATGGTGTAACCTGCCTCCAAGTTAAAGGGAGGGCAGTGTAATGTATATAACGTAATTAACATATGTTATGTCTTGTGCGAGGGGACGTGTGCGCTAGAGGAGACTCATGGTGGCGTCCTGCAATAAAGAAGCTTGTTAGTTTACTCCCGTATCTGAGAGTCCTTTTGAGTCAGTTCCAAGTACCCAAAATACACTACAATAACAAATCATCTAATTTTGGCCTTACCGCCATTTTCCTGAGCTCTTTCCATATCCTTTTACTCCCTTGCAGTTCAATCATCTGTCAACCTCTACATAATACATTCAATGACTGCCTCTTTTGATCTCTGGGATACAGGATTCCAGAGATTTGTAAAGCTTTGAATGGTCTCTAAAGCCTAAATTCTATAGACAATATTCCTCCTCATCCCCATCTGAAATAGGTAACCGCTTATTCTGAAACTATGCCCCTAACTCTGGATGGTCCACCTACAGAAACATCCTCACAGATTCATCCTGTCAATCATCTTCAAAATCTTATGTTTCAATAAAATCAGCTCTCAATCTTTGAAACTCCAACTTGCTCAACCTTTCTTCATACATTATACTTCATCCCCATTCATCTCAAAAATCAATCAAGTAAACCTTCTCAGCTTCCTTTGGAAACAAATCATGCCTTAAATTAGGAGATCAAACCTGTACGTAGTATTCCACGTGCGGTCTCACCAGCGCTGGTGAGAACGCAAAGTTAGAGTCATACAGCGTGGAAACAGGCCCTTTAGCTCACTGAGCCAGAGTGCCAAATCTGTGGAATTCATTGCCACAGACTACTGTGGAGGTCGTCGTTGGGTAAAGCGGATATTGATAAGGACTTGATTAGTAAGAATATCAAAGGTTATGGGGAGAAGACAGGAGAATGGGGTTGAGAGAAAAAAAATAGTTCAGCCATGATTGAACGACGGAGCATACGGTGTCTTATGATCAGATAATACACCAACTATCTATCTATCTATCTATCTATCTATCTATCTATCTATCTATCTATCTATCTATCTATCTATCTATCTATCTCTAAAACTCTGATCTTGTTATCTTCAGGTCTTTCTATTTGTGCAAAAACGCATTGCGATAGTGCTGCGATTTTCACCAGTTCACTCACCGTTTTATTGTGCTGCGAGTGCACCAAGTTTCCTTCCGATCGGCTGAATGTAGTAAAAGTTAGCGAGGTTTAAAAATCTTTAAAAACTCGCGTGCACAGATTGATCTCTTCTGCCAGACAACGCCATGCGGATTAGTCTCATCTCCTGTCACTCCCCGGGGCGGTCCACACCTTCCTGCGCCATTGCATCTTTACTGGAGCTGGGAATGGCCGGTGGAGTTTTCCAACCGGACTTTCGGAGGGACCCGAAGCAGCCCAGCTCCGCCACAAGCAGCAGCCCAAGCAGCAGCCCAGCCCCAAGCAGCAGCTCAGCCCCAAGCAGCAGCTCAGCCCCAAGCAGCAGCCCAGCCCCAAGCAGCAGCTCAGCCCCAAGCAGCAGCTCAGCCCCAAGCAGCAGCCCAGCCCCAAGCAGCAGCCCAGCCCCAAGCAGCAGCCCAGCCCCAAGCAGCAGCCCAGCCCCAAGCAGCAGCCCAGCGTGGGAGACCCAGCCCAGAGTCGGAGATGTCGCCAAACTGAAAGTGGAGACTCTGATCCCGGCGGAGGAGAATGACCAGCGCCCGCTGTAAGTCCCCATCACACCGCCAATTCCAGCCACTACCCCTCTGGTCTCCCTCACTGGCTCCTCCCCCTCACCCCCATGATGCCCCCCTCTCCTCCATGATTTTTCTCCAAGCTCACTCCCCCCCGCCCACACACCCCCCTCCCCCACAACTCCCCCCCTGGCCACACACCTCTCTCCCCCCCCCACCAACCCCACTGCCCAAACACTCCTCCCCCACAGGCTCCCCTGCCCATATGCCCCCCCACAAACCCCTCCACACACACACTGCACACACACCCCCCACACACCCCCCCCCCCCACCCCCCCCCATCCCCCACTAGCTGCCCCCTTCCCCCACAACCCCCCCCCCTGCCCGCAACCCGCCCCCACAACCCCCCTCCCCGCAACCCCGCCCCCACAACCCCGCCCCCACAACCCCGCCCCCATAATCCCTCCCACACATGAAGAGGAGGGAGAGGGAGTGCTCGGGGAGGAGGGGAAATGAGGGGTGAGTGGTGGAATATTGCGTTGGGGGAACGGGTTGCGTTGGGGGAACGGGTGAGTGGTGGAATAATGCTTTGGGGAATGGGTTGCGTTGGAGGACCAGACCTCCCGTGTGACTGGGACCCAAACGGGCCCACTTAGTCTAGTTTACACTAAATCTACATCAATCCCATTTTTAATTCTGCCCACGTTGTCAACAACTCCCCTTCCTTCAAAGGTTATCTATTGTTTAATCTATTTGCAATGAAGGCCAATATTCCATGAATATTCTGATTTAATTGCTGTACCTATATGACAATCCTTTGTGTTTCATGTATGAGCACCTGGATCCTTCTATACTGCAATATTTGTAGTCTAAATAGCAAGTTGCTGTTTCATTCTTCCTCCTGAAATGAATAGTCTCACATTTTCCCACACTGCCCTTCATCTGTCAACTTCCTGCCCATTCACTTACCTTATCCATTTCCCTTTGCAGGTTCCTTATGTTCTCCTCGTGACTTGTTAACCCATTTATCTTTGTATCATCAGAAAATCGAATTACATTACGTCAATCTCAATCCGTCATTAACGTAGATTGTAAATAGTTCAACCCCCCAATTCTGATCCTAGCAGCACTAGTTACTGATTGCCAATATAAAAACGGTCTTTTCATCCCTACTCTTTTTTCTGTTAGTCTGCTTTTCTACGATCCAGGTAGATATAATACCCCCAGTCCCATGTGCTCTTATCTTCTGCAGCTATCTTTTATGTTGCACCTTTTTGAATACCTTCTGGAAATCCTTCTGGTTGCATGTTCCCCTTTGCAAACACTGTTCATTTGCATGTTCCCCTTTGCAAACCCTGTTTGTTAAGGTGCTGTGGCCTCTGACTCTATATTCACTGTGCCATTTACAGTCAACTCTCCAGAACTGAGCTGAGACCACATCCTGCAAGGCTCCACACCTCAAAGGAAAGGGCTGACTTCCTCTCGACTGACAATTAGTCTATTGGGCCTCTCCCATCTCACACCAACCTTGGAACACAAAGGGTGGAAGAGTGTGTACGTTTTTTGCTCCAACCTGCAAATCACTGTTTCTACAAGCACGTGCTGTGATGTCAAAACTCATGCCATACTTAAAAAGAGACTTACATGCCCTTTGCTAGATGGTCCATTGCCCAGTCATGAAGGGCTGTGTGGGCCTATTAGTCAGAAATTCCACAGAAGGCAATGGAGACCAATTCACTGAAAGTTTAGAAGAGAGAGCTAGCTGTTAGGTCTAACGGAATCAAGGGATATGGGGAGAAAGCAGGAACGGGGTACTGATTTTAGATGATCAGCCATGATCAGATTGAATGGATGGTGCAGGCTCTGAATGGCCTACTCCTGAATCTATTTTCCTATGTCTCTATGAAATGAGGGGCTGTGTCTTCAGTTTGGGACAATTGACCGTGTAATCAGGGATTGTGCTCTTCACTCAGGGTGCATTACCTTGTAATGTGGGATTGTACCCCCACTGAGGGCACATTACCTGTAATGAGCGAATGTACCCGTCACTGGGGAACGTTACCGAGCATTGAGGTGACATGTCCCTCATTAGGATGAGCCATTATTAATTAATGTGTAACACAGTCTTTACTGGGAATGGTATTACTCAGTAATGACCAGATATACCCCTCATTAGGGAGCCCAGAACTCAGCATCAAGGGCACATGGTTTACACTGTGGGGCCCATTACCAAGTAAAGAGTGGAGATGCCTTCACTGGGGAGCCAGTGGCTCAGTAATAAGTAGAAACACCATCCAGTGGAATATCCATTACCAAATAGGGGAGGAGGTGGTGGGGGGGGGGGGGGGGGGGGGGGGGGGGGGGGGCAATGACTGGGTCATGCTGAGATGTACCCTAGGTAAGGAACTCCATTTTCCAGTAACTATACCATATGTCCAATATGTAAGTCGTTACCACATAAAAGTGGATGTGCATTTTACTGGTGGATCTATAATGATCAGATGTAACCTTCACAAGTGGGATTATTATCCAGTAACAAAACATTGAGCCCCCTCATTGGGGGATATCACCAATAAAAAGGGAATGACCCTCCCTCAAGGAGACCTCATGAGGAAACATCTAACCCAGCAGCAGAGTGGCGCGCCACTCATTAGACTCATATTACGCTGTAATGGGTAGAATGAGCATAGGGTGGCACGGTGGCGCAGAGGTAGAGTTGCTGCCTAACAGCGCCAGAGACCCGGAAGCAAGATGGCGGAACAAGATGGCGGGGGCTGGTTGCTAAAATGAGTCCTATAATCACCCATGAATCTGCCCATGAGCGTACTACACGTTTGCGTGAGAGTAACCCATCTTGCTCTGCTCTATGATCTTTGGTTCACACTGCCTCCCAGCTTTGTATCATCTGCAAATTTGCTAGTGTTACTTTGAATCCTTTCATCTAAATCATTGATGGAAATTGTAAATAGCTGCGGTCCCAGCACTGAGCCATGCAGCAACCCACTAGTCACTGCCTCATGTCCTTTTTGCCACCATAATGCTCTCAAACATGCCTGCCGCATCCACAATGGTATTGTAAGTACATATGGTCCCGATGTTGACCAGTGTGCCTCTGAGTGGCCAAGTGGCCTTGAGCGATGTGAAGGAGAGCGAGGGTCCACATAACCCTTGGAGAGATCATTGATGTGTCCCCAGCTTAGCCTATTCATAATGCCACAAGGGATTTAAATGCGCCGGAATTTCTCTGTCAATCAGAAGCATTTAAAAACTGGTAAAACCAGAATTAAAATGCTAAAAGTATTAAGCTTTTATTTTATATTGTGATAAATTAAATTAAAAAAGAATCATTTAAATCATGAAATATTGACGGGATATTCGTCTTTCCTTTCCCCCTACAATTCATGATCAGGTGTATCTCTACAAGTTCAAGTTCAAGTGAGTTTATTGTCATGTGTCCCTGATAGGACAATGAAATTCTTGCTTTGCTTAAGCACACAGAACATAGTAGACATTTACTACAAAACAGATCAATGTGTCCATATACCATAATATAAATATATACACACATGAATAAATAAAATGATCAAGTGCAAATAACAGATAATTGGTTATTAATAATCAGAGTTTTGTCCGAGCCAGGTTTAATAGCCTGATGGCTGTGGGGAAGTAGCTATTTCTGAACCTAGTTGTTGCAGTCTTCAGGCTCCTGTACCTTCTACCTGAAGGTAGCAGGGAGATGAGTGTGTGGCCAGGATGTTGTGGGTCTTTGATGATACTGCCAGCCTTTTTGAGACAGCGACTGCAAGATCCTGCCCTGCCGCTGGGCTCCATGCTGCTTGCAAACATCCAGTGGATGTCAACTTGATACCAACACCTGTGTGTGAGCCTAAAGCCACCAGCATCTTCTCTGAGAGATGCCTGGTGTCTGGTGTCAGCATTTTGTAGCCACTTTCAGGCTCACGTGTCATTAGGTCCCTGGGATGTGGCCAGCAGTGTCGTTCAAATGACGCCCAGAGGCAGCTCCTCGTTTGGTTTGCGTACAGTACTGCTGTCTCCTTCAGTCTCTGCCAGACTTTCTTCAGAGCCCAGCTCAATAGAAAGCGAAGATACAATCTGATACGATAGAACTTTATTTATCCCAGGAGGGAAATTGGTCTGCCAACAATCATAGAACACAACAAGATACATGAAACATGACATTAAGGTGACGAGCGGACAGTCCGGGGCTGGGGATGTGCAAAGATTGGGGGGGGATGGAGAGTCAGACTACACCACGACAACAGGGGGTGTTGTACAGTTTGATAGCCACAGGGAAGAAGGATGTCCTGTTGTGTTCTGTGCTGCATCTTGGTGGAACCAGTCTGTTGCTGGAGGTGTTGTTAAGATGATTCTTTATTCTTTTGCCTGTGGGTTTTACACTTGCAAGCAGCTTGTGGTGAAGCAGTGGTCTGTCCCTTGGGCAGAGGCATGGGAACCTGCCTGCTTACAGAGAGGAAGCTGCAACATACAACGCCCGGGACATGACACCAGCGGCCTCAGGCGCCTGTAACTCTGCTGCTCGACAAGCTGAAGCACACCGTGTCCAAAGCAGGGCAGCGTGGCCCCTGCAATCACGTTCCTGGAGCAGCGATGTAGAGAGACTGCAGCTCACACCTCACTGTGGCCCAGCCAGTCACCCAGTTGCATCGAAAAAGGAAAGTCGGAGGGAGAAAGAGTGACATCCCGCTGTGACCTGGGCAATGATCCACCGCCCCAGGCAACCCTGCAAATCCTCCTCACCTACAGCTGGGGATTTATACCTAACTTTCAAGAGCTACCTCACACCGAGTCTCCCCTGACTACCCATACTCGGGTGAGGTTTCGGGTCGAGACCCTTCTTCAGACTGAGTCAGGGGAGAGGGAGCCACGGAGCTATGTGGAAGCGTAAAGTGCGATAATGACAGATCAAAGCTGACGATGAACAAGGAAATGTAGAACGGTTCATTGTTAGCTGAGGGGAAGGTGACAACGAGATGTACAATCAACAAAATTAATTAGGAGGACAGTGAAATTAGTCAGAGAACTAGGGTGGGGGAGGGACGGAGAGAGAGGGAATGCGAGTCCTCTCCCATCAGTATCCCTGAGCACACTCTCCCACCAGCTGGATAGGCCCAGGAGGGAGGGGTGTTGATATTGATCTGTGAAGTCTCCTGGTATCAGGTCAAGCATGGGCAAGAACACCCCCTCCTGATCACCGCCTACTGCCCTCTCCCAGCAGACAAATCAGCGCTTCCCCCTTCCTGAGAAGCTCTAGACTTGGACAGGCACCGAATGGGGCTTCCAACAGTCATCGCCAGTTGGGTAGGTTGTAGAATCACTAATGCCCCTGTCCCACTTAGGAAACCTGAATGGAAACCTCTGGAGACTTTGCACCCCACCCAAGGTTTCCATGTGGTTCCCGGAGGTTGCAGGTCGTTGCCGGAGGTTGCAGGTAGTGGAAGCAGGTAGGGAGACTGACAAAAAGCTCCGGGAACCGCACGGAAACCTTGGTTGGGGCGCAAAGTCTCCAGAGGTTTCCGTTCAGGTTTCCTAAGTGGGACAGGGGCATAAGAGAGCTGCCTCAGTGCCAGAGCTGGGACCCAGGGCAGGGCCTGAGGCAGAGGGTGGGTGAGTAACCTACATCCACACTATCTACTGACCGCAACCTTGCACAATTCACAAGGTCTGGCCTTCACACAGTGTTTGTGGAGTCCAAGCTCCAACCAGGCCATGCACCCTCATGACCTGGGCAAGGATTAATAATGCATCTGGCAGCTCAAACCTGGACATCTAGTTGATGCAGGGGACCACTGGATGCATCTTCATCTCTCCTTGGCACTCCTTTTGGGATCATGGATAACTTCCACACTGGTTCTATAAGTTTTAAGATGCCTGAAGAAGATTCTGCTGCAGTTGAGAGAGGGGTGTTTCAGCTGATAGGTGCCTGGGAGGCTGTTACGCTCAGTGTGTTCCCAATTGATGAGGTTCAGGTTTTCAAGACTATTCTCAATGCTCTTTCATGGGCCATGGTAGGAAGCAATGAAGACTTTATACTTTGAAGACATATCTTTTGACAACTCATCTGATTTGTTTCCCCTGTCCACCTGGTAATCTCTTGCTGTGACACAACTTGGAATAGACTGTCTATAAGGCACAGGTCAGGAGCATGATAAAATATTTTCCACTTACTTGAAAGAGTGCAGCACTAAGAACTCGTAAGAAGCTCAACATCATTCAAAACAAAGAGGTTTACTTGACCAGCTTAAATATTCCTTCCATCCACTACCAGCACGCAACGCCAATGTGACCTTTCACCCAGGGTACTTATATAGCACCTCCCGAAACCCAGTCCTCTCTCCGCAGAAGGTCAAGGCCACCAGGTTTAGGGGAACAACACCCATCCATGGCCCTTTGTCCCAGACCTGAAATGTTAACTGTCTCTCTTTCCACTGATGCTGCCTGACATGCTAAGTGTTTCCAGCATTTCCTCAGCATTTCTTCATTTTCATCTCCAGTTGTGGACTCCACCTTGAGGAAGCAGCCTCTTGGCATCTACCCCATCCATCCCTCTCAGAGCTCTTTGTCACAGTAACCAAGACCATACGACTGGTGATAGCTTGTTGCCTCGATAATAGAGAAGGATGGAAATGCTCAACTGCTCAGGAAACATCTGTGGAGAAATGAACAAAGAAAAGCTTCAGGTCAATGATCTTTCATCAGAACTCGTGCTTTTATATATGTTCTTAATATTTTCCA
Organism: Leucoraja erinaceus; assembly: GCF_028641065.1. Lineage (NCBI taxonomy): Eukaryota > Metazoa > Chordata > Chondrichthyes > Rajiformes > Rajidae > Leucoraja > Leucoraja erinaceus. The sequence goes on from NC_073385.1 coordinate 57,563,148, forward strand.
ATGTTACTATGGCAACTGGACCACAGAGTATTAAAGTTCGACAATTACAAAACAACGAGGCTTTGAAAATGGGAAGCTCCTCAGTACAGAGATAATATTCAATTCACACTGTCCTTAACTTCTCATGAATGTCTTTTTCCTTGAGTTTACTTAGGACATACTTATTTTTCTAAATGAACACAATTCCACCAAGTTGGGACCCTAGTTCCCGCTTCATGTTACTGTGCAAGGACAGACCCACGCTAACGTACCAGGCACACAGGAGAAGGCAGGCCCGTACATTCAACCTTGAGAACAGAATCAGTGTCGTCAAACGGCAACATCCACCTCAGCCCACTTATCATTCAACCCTAATGGGCCTGTCCCACGATGCGAGTCTACCCAAGAGCTCTCCTGAGTTTAAAAAAAAATCAAAACCCTGGAAAGTACGTAGAATGTACGCAGCGGGTACGTCGGAGCTCGTGGACGTCTCGTAGCGGCTCGTAACGCTAACGGCAGGTACTCGGGAAACGCGGTAAGTTCGTGAAACTCGTGACGTTTTTTCAACAGTGTGGAAAATTTCCAAGAGTAAAAAAATATTCGTGATGAAATACCACGAGTTTGATTTTTTTTTTTTTAAACTCGGGAGAACTCTTGGGTAAACTCGCATCGTGGGACAGGCCCTTAATTCATGAGCACAGGAGCCAAAATGCCATGGCCCACAGCTCCAGTCCACACGACCACACGGCAACGCTTCACCCACATGACCAGTCACGTGGCAGGGCACCAGTACATGCCCTATTGTGAAACAATAGACTCACTAGACAGTCAGGAAACAGTCAAACAGCGTCACCAAACAATATTTCTGCTTTAGGGGAGCTGAAGCCTGGATCCAAATGATAAGATGGTCGCAGATAACTCCAGAGATTTTGAGCACTGAGGACGTGAGTGATAACATGACTGGTGTGATAAGTACAAGAGGGAGAATAGAACAGGAGGATAAACTGATTATGTTAAAAGTGGAAGGTTAAAAATGGAGTGTGGGGGAGATTGGTGTGGAGCAAAGAGAGGTATAATTTGAAGAGAAAAACTCAAAATTCACCCAACCAAGGTCTCATACACATACACTCACATATGTTCAAACTCCCAAGCTTTTCTAAAAGTTCTACATTCTCTTTGCAAAAAAAGACACAAAGTGTTTGAGTAACTCAGTGGGTCAGGCAGCATCTCTGGAGAATATGACATCCTGAGATCCAAATTTTACCCAGGGCATCAGCACATGCATGCCCTGGACCTCTCTCTGCAATAACACCAAATAGCTTCATTTCATTGCCTGTGTTTTGTAGATGTAATAAGCAAGGCTGGTGTTCGTTGGCCCAAATAAAGTGGCTTGGCTGGTCATTACAGAAGGTGGTTTCACGAGGCCAGTCTGAAGAAGAATGTTGCAGATCCTTTTTCACCAGAGATGCTGCCTGACCCGCTGGAGTCACTGATATTTTGGGCCTGGTCAGAGTGACTGATTTTCTTCCCTGGAGAAGAATGAAGATGCAAATGGTCCTTTATGATTGAGATGAACAAATCTAGCTTCTCAATTCCATGTTCGCTCTCAATAGTTCCAGCACCTGTCAGATATCCTGCTCCAATACTTAATTGAGACAACGAGCCGCTTTGCACTAGTCAACCTTCAGCATTGCCATGAAACCTCTGGCTCAATAGCTGTTCTCAGAGTTTGAGGAATCGAATATAGGAGCAAAGAAGTGCTTCTGCAGTTGTACAGAGCCCTAGTGAGACCACACCTGGAGTATTGTGTGCAGTTTTGGTCCCCTAATTTGAGGAAGGACATTCCTGCTATTGAGGGAGTGCAGCGTAGGTTTACAAGGTTAATTCCTGGAATGGCGGGACAGTCATATGCTGAGAGAATGGAGCAGCTGGGCTTGTACACTCTGGAGTTTAGAAGGATGAGAGGAGATCTCATTGAAACATATAAGAATGTTAAGGGTTTGGACACGCTAGAGGCAGGAAACATGTTCCCGATGTTGGGGGAGTCCAGAACCAGGGGCCACAGTTTAAGAATAAGGACTAAGCCATTTAGAACGGAGACGAGGAAACACTTTTTCTCACAGAGAGTGGTGAGTCTGTGGAATTCTCTGCCTCAGAGGGCGGTGGAGGACGGTTCTCTGAATACTTTCAAGCAAGAGCTAGATAGGGCTTTTAAAGATAGCGGAGTCAGGGGATATGGGGAGAAGGCAGGAACAGGGTACTGATTGGGGATGATCAGCCATGATCACATTGAATGGCGGTGCTGACTCGGAGGGCCGAATGGCCTACTCCTGCACCTATTGTCTATTTTCTATTAACCGTGAATCCTGTGAGGAGTGAATACCAATAAAACTCAGGATCAATAGCTGTTCGCCTCCTCTAGCACTGTACTTAAAACCTGCCTCTGACCATGCTTTCGGGTGCTGTTCTTATAGCCTCTCATGTTGCTTTGTGTCAACCAACAGTGTTTGCCAAGTCTGACACCTTCCTCCACCCCACCCTTAAGCCTGAAGTGAGACCACGTGTAGGCACTGCATGCCATGCCCTCTTCGCCAACAACCCCCCTTGCTCCCTGACTCACATTAACTCCTGCCCCATGTCTCAAAACTCTCATCTTTGTTTTCAGCTCATGGCCTCGATCTACATTTCTACATCGATAGAACTATATAGAACCAATTTATCTTGTGCAATAGGAAATACAGATCATGGAAACGTGGCCAGCCTTTTTGTAGGTTATTTTGTTTTGTTTAAAAAAAAAATAGTATCTTGTTGGTATCTCGCTGGCTGACCACCAGTAATCTGAATCAGAATCAGAGGAAGGAAATACTGAAACGGAATACGGTACCAGGAGTGCTGAATGTCACTTCTGGCAGCATGTCAGGCCTGATCCGGGATATAGGTGATACAGGTGTCAGAGGTTATGGGGAGAAGGCAGGATAATGGGGTTAGGAGAGAGAGATAGATCAGCCATGATTGAATGGCGGAGTAGACTTGATGGGCTGAATGGCCTAATTCTCCTCCTATTACTTATGACCTTCTGACCCTATGATACCAAGCATCAAGAGTTAGTATGGATACATGGGGTTATGGGGAGAAGGCAGGAAAATGTGGATAAGAGGAAAAGATAGATCAGCCATGATTGAATGGCGGAGTAGACTTGATGGGCCGAATGGCCCAATTCTCCTCCAATCACTTATGAACTTATGAAAGGGATGGTGGATCTCTCCCCAACCGGTGAGGTTGCAGCCTGTGTGACACCATTAGCAGTGTACAGAATGGAACTAGTAAAATCGCCCAAACATCACAGATCTCACAGAATGTTGTGCAGGGTTTACAATGTGTATTATTGGCAAGTAAACCAGACCACGTGAAAGTAAAGTTGACACACAGTCATATAGCACAGAAATAAGTCCTTCGGCCCACCACGTCCTTGATGACAATTTAGAACCTCATTATACTAATTCCATTTACCACCTTCTATGGAGTCTTCAATGCTTTTATGATGCAATTACTTGTATAAATTCCATAATCATAATCATATTTTATTGGCCAAGTATGTTTTGCAACATACGAGGAATTTGATTTGCCATACAGTCATACCATTACAAAGCAACCCCAAAACACACAAAATACATTTTAATATGAACATCCACCACAGTGACTCCTCCACATTCCTCATCTCCCCTTCTTTGTTCTCCCGCGGTCGGGGCCACGAGTCTTCCATTGACGGGACGATCTTGGTTCCCCTAGCCGGCGGCTGGCCCTCCATGTCGGGGCGATCAAGCTCCTGCATCGGGGGGGATCTCAGTTCCCCTGCGCCAGGCGATCTACCCCGGGTCCGGGCTGATCAAATCCTTCTGCAACTGGAGCTTCCCAACATCAGTCTCTGCCTGAGGCTGCGAATGCCGCGGTGTTGAAATCCGCAGGCTGTGGTTGGAGCGTCGATCCCAGGCAAGGGATCTGCTCCGATGGTAAGTCCACAGCCCCACAACGCCTGCAGTCCCGAGCAAGGACTCAGAGCAACCGGAGATACGATCCGGAAAAACAATCGCATCTCCGGCAAGATAAGAGATTGTAAAAAAGTTTCCCCCGACCCCCTCTCCCACCCCCCACATAAAACAAACCAGACAACAATAACACAAACTTTTAAAACACACTGAAAATAACAAAAAAATAGACGAAAAGACAGACAGACTGTTGGCGAGGCTGTAACTCCCTCCATAACCCAAGGTTCACAAATGAAATGTGCATGTGTTTTAGATGCTTTGCAAGCATATTGCAACCTGCCCAGATGTGACACTGAATCTTTCATTAAAATCAGGAGATGGGAGAATTTTTAAATACATTCTGTTAAAGAGCAACTGCAATTTCCCAGATTTTAGGCTCATTCTCCTCCAAAATTGGATTATTTGTGAAATCCCACAGTCTAACCTGAGGGAAGTTACTAAGGGAAAGATAGTAGAATCCTTTTAAAAACCGGCAGCATACACACCAGCTCATAGTCACAGAAACAGGCCCTTTGGCCCAACTCATCCATGTTTTTTTTCCCTTTTTTTTCTCGAAGGTAGACAAAACAGATGGAGAAACTCAGAGGGTGAGGCAGCATCTGTGGAATAGGTGACGTTTCAGGTTGAGACCTTTCTTCAGAGGAAGGAGATGAGGAGGAATTTCTTTAGTCAGAGAGTGGTGAATCTGTGGAATTCATTGCCACAGACGGCGGTGGAGGACAAGTTAGTGGATATTTTGAAGGCAGAGATAGATAGATTCTTGATTAGTGCCGGTGTCAGAGGTTATGGGGAGAAGGCAGTGACTGATACACAGACTGAAACAGATGCTCATACTGAAACACCAGCCACTGCCCATGTGAACAGCAATCTCCACCAATCTGTGCCTCAGAGCTGGCTGCAGCGACCTATTGCAGTGAAGTGCATGCGCTCACCCAGGCTGGGTTAACCCCTTCATCACCGGCACAGAACCCAGACAGCACGAGTCTATTGTTTAAAGACACAACGACCTCTTCAGTCTTCGACCCGAAACGTCACCTCTCCACGTTCTCCAGAGATGCCGCCTGACCCGCTGAGTTACTCCAGCAATTTGATTTTTATTTAATTTATTTTTTCATTTTAAATAAATCAACACAAAATAGATAAGGGACATGTTAATAAGAAACACTCAAATAATAGACAAAAGAAAAATACAAAAATATACAGAAACATAAAAATATGAAGATTTTTTTAAAATATATGTATAATACAACCATGCCATCAGTCACACACCCCACCCACCCCACCCTGGCTAATTAAGTGAAGAATGCACCTACACAAAACTAAATTTAACAACCAGCCCTTAGTCTGGCAGAACCTGCAAGTCTGTAAAGAATGATAAAAAAAGGTTGCCATTTTTGTGAAAAAATCATCAGTACATCCCCTCAATGTATATTTAATTTTCTCAAGTTTATGAAAAGCCACTACATCTTTGAGCCACTGTGACACAGAGGGTGGTTAGGAGATGTTGACCAAGTTGCATAACCAAGCTAGTCCCACACGCCTGCACTTGGCCCATACACCTCCAAACCTTTCCTTTCCGTGTAGCTGTCCAAGTGTCTTAAAGCGCAGTGGCGCAGAGGGAGACACGGTGGTGCAGCGGTAGAGTTGCTGCCTTATGCCCCTGCCCCACTTAGGAAACCTGAACGGAAACCTCTGGAGACTTTGCGCCCCACCCAAGGTTTCCGTGCGGTTCCCTGAGGTTGCAGGTAGTGGGAGCAGGTGGGGAGACTGACAAAAACCTCCGGGAACCTCACGGAAACCTTGGGTGGGGCGCAGAAACGGCATTTCGTTTGGACTTCAAGGGGTCCAAATGACAATTAAATTGTATCTTGTATCTTGTATCTTGTAAAGTCTCCAGAGGTTTGCGTTCAGGTTTCCTAAGTGGGACAGGGGCATTACAGCACCAGAGACCCAGTAGTGATGCGTACGTACAGAGTTTATACGTTCTCCCCGTGACCTGCGTGGGTTTTTCCCAGGATGTTCGGTTTCCTCCCACACTCAAAAGATATACAGGTTTGTAGGCTAATTAATTTGGTAAATTTGTAAATTGTCCCAGGTGGGTGCAGATAGTGTTAATATGTGTTGATGTGCGGGGACCACTGGTCGGTGCGGACTCTGTGGGCCAAAGGACCTGTTTCCACTCTGTCTCTCTAAAATAACATTTTTTTAAATGTCCTTATTATACTCTCCTCTACCACATCCTCTGGCAGCTTGTTCCATTTACCCACCAGCCTCTGTGTGATGACATAGTCCCTCAGGTCCCTTTTAAAACCCATGCCCTCTGGTTTTAAACTCCTTAACTTAGGGAAAATACTTTGACTATTCGCCTAATCTATGGCCCTCATGATTTTTTAAGGTCACTCTGAAGCCTCCTATACTCCAGGGAACTAAGACCCATCCTATCCTGCATCTCTTTCAAACTTAAACCCTGCAGACTCAGTAACAATGTTTCTTCCACAATTATCAGTTTGATGACATTCTGGATATAGGCAGCATTCTGAATAGGAATGGGTAATGTTTCGGGTCGAGACTCTTCTTCAGACTTCAGCCAAGAAATGTCACCTATTCCTTCTATCCAGAGATGCTGCCTGTCCTGCTAAGTTACTCCAGCTTTTTGTGTGTCTTTGGTGCAAACCAGCATCTGCAGTTCCTTCCAACACAGTCTGGATATGCCTTATTTTAATTACATGAGGTATATCTTTGCTTTTGACGTTATAATATGTCTTCAAGGAAGTAGCTGAAGGAGGTAGAGCCTAGGATACTATCCTGAGGATCTGCTGGTGTGTTTACCTGGAACTGAGATAACTGACCAAGGACAACCATAACCACCTTCCTTTGGCAAAGCTACAACTTCAACCACGAGAGCATTGCCCCTTGATGCTCCCTGACTTCAGTTTGACCAGGGGTTCTGATGCCACTCTCTGTCAGGTACTGCCTGATGTCAAAGGAAGGGACAAAATAATTCAAATAGGTGCAAACAACTAAAACATACATTTCGCTTAAAAATCCGTGCATGGGTTTGCCTGACAAAAAGCAAGCCAGCGCTGGAGTCAAGCTTACAGTCCAGATGTGAACAACATCTGGTTCTACTCAACACATCTGTGCTCTGTCAGCGGGATGGGGAGGGGGCAGCTAAAATACGGTCTGTTCTGGCCAAAGGTTCCCATATAATCAGCCGCTTAATGGTGTGTGAACATTTACCTACTGTTACATACGGTGTGATTAAGGTGAACACCCCGTTCCTAAGAGAACATTGTGAAACAGCTGCAAAGGTTCCAGGGGCTAACAAAGATGCAGAGAGAAAGAGACTTTCCTCCTGAGCTGAGAAAACTTGCTAATAGGGAAAATAATCACAGAATGGTAGAAAGTGTGTAAAGGCACAACTGCCTGATTGCCCATAACTCTATTTGTTAGAAACGCATGGACGATGAAAGAGGTATGAACATTTATAAAACAAAAATTAAAACATTTGGACTCAAAAGGGATGAAGGAACAGTAATATAAACTGAGGATCAGTTAAATTAAGACATTAATTGAGTCATTACAGGGTCTGTCCCACGGGCATGCGACCTGCATGCGGCAAGCGCGACCAAACCGGGAGCGGGGGCCGCGCGGAGATCCAGTGAGTAACGTGAAGTTCTAGCGAAGTCCGCGTACGCCGTCAAGACGCTGTGTATGGCGTCGAGGCAGCTGCGGGCCGGCAGGCCGTTGCCGCGCTGAATTTTTGAACACGGTCAGTTTTTCGGAGCCCCGCACGGTGTCGGGACCAGCTCCGCACAACTCCATACGGCTCCGACGATCGAAGTGGGACCTGCCCCGCGAGACCGTATGGCTCAAGCGACCACGTTAGGTCGCGCTTGCCGCATGGAGTCGCATGCTCGTGGGCCAGGCCCTTTAATTGATCCTCTGGCCCACCTAGTCGACATACAAGGATCATGAACCTCTTCACACTCAATTTTACATTTATCCATCACATTCCCTCCCCCTTCCCACCCCTTCCCACCAATTCTACCACTCACCTACACTCTAGGCAAAATTTATAAAGATCCATAACCTACCAACCTACACGGTTCTGGGATGTGGGAGGAAACCGAAGGACACAGCGGAAACCCACACAGGCTCAGGGAGAAGGTGCAAAATCCACAGGGACAATTACCGAGGTCAGGATTCAATCCAGGTAGCGGGAACTGTGAGGCTCAAATTTGATCTAATTAATCATGCCTGTAATCACACCGATAAACAATGGCAGAACACCAGTATTTGTGAAAGGCTGAATATAAAAGAATTTGCTTTTATAACCTGGAATAAAATGTGAAAACCTCATTGCATTCAGATCTCCCTATGGTCTCCCTTTCTGTGTATTTCTCTCTATATCTCCAGGGCTCTACAAGACTAACAAGGGCCTGTTGCATGGAGTTCTGAAAGTTGGCAGATTCACAAAGAACTGTAACTGCAACAAAACAGATAGTAAGCACTGCTGAATGAGCATACGGCAGGCAGCCTGCTATTCAGTAATTGTGAGAGAGGCAAACTGTGGACTATAGACTTATTTTAAGAACATCTGCGACTGGGTAATTTAGTGAACTATAATTAAGAACAGAGTGACAACACTGAACAAGTTTTCAGTTGACCAGAGTTAGAGAGAGGATTTGTAAAGGGTAGAATGAGCCCATGAAAGTGACAAACAACTAACAATGGCCTGTTTCCTTTATCATCGTTACTTTTTTGCATATCTTTCATTCATTTGTTCTGTATCCCTCTACATCACCGTCTATATCTCTCGTTTCCCTTTCCCGTGACTTTCAGTCTGAAGAAGAGTCTCGACCCGAAACGTCTCTCCAGCCTGTCCTGCTGAATTACTCCAGCATTACGTGTCTATCATTGATACGTTTCAAGAGTGGCTAAAGTCGATGAAGGTGAAGTGTCTGTGCATTTTACACACACTTCACAAGGACAATCAATAAAGCCCATCATAAAAGAATGACAAGCTATCAATGAAGCTCGTGGAATGGTTGACCTGACTGGCGAGTCGGCTGAGCTACGGGAGAGCAGAGGTAAGGGGCTGGCAATTAGATTGGCAGAGTGTTGGGACTCCTGCTGGCACTCCAATCCACTTCTTCCTGCTGGGACTCCACTGTTCACCCATATACGAACATTACAACCAAGTTTACTGATGACACAAGGTCTGCACTGTAAGCAGTGCTGATGGCTGCTTTAAATTACGGAGGGAAGGTTATTGCAACTGTGTTCAAGAAGGAACTGCAGATGCTGGAAAATCGAAGGTACACAAAATTGCTGGAGAAACTCAGCGGGTGCAGCAGCATCTATGGAGCGAAGGAAATAGGCGACGTTTCGGGCCGAAACCCTTCTTCAACAGATGGGGGGTGGGGGGGGAAGAAGGAAGGAAAAGGGGAGGAGGAGGAGCCCGAGGGCGGGGGGATAGGAGGGTGGGAGGAGACAGCTCAAGGGTTAAGGAAGGGGAGGAGACAGCAAGGGCTAGCAAAATTGGGAGAATTCAATGTTAATGCCATCCGGACGCAAGGTCCCCAGGCGGAATATATGAATAGGCGCAACTGTGTTCTGATCTCGTCTGGCTCCTCCCACTGCCTCGTGTTTGCAAAGGTGTCATGACTGCAAGGAGATCCAGAACTTGACTCCTCTGATAGTCATAGAGTGAAACAGCGTGGAAACGGGCCCTTCAGCCCAACTCGCCCATACTGGCCAACATGTCCCAGCTACACTAGTCCCACCTGCCTGGCTTTGGTCCATATCCCTCCAAACCTGTCCCATTCATGTACCTGTCTAATTGTTTCTTAAACGTTAGGATAGTCCCTGCCTCAACTACCTCATCTGACAGCTTGTTCAATACACTCTGTGCATCTACCTGATCTATTCCTCTCATGATTTTATACACCTCTATAAGATCAACAACCTACACAATCTATCCCTATAGCTCAGACCCTCAAGTCCTGGCAACATCCTTGTAAATCTTCTCTGTACCCTTTCCAGTTTGACAATATCTTTCTTATAACATGGTGTCTAGAACTGAATATCTATCTATCTATCTATCTATCTATCTATCTATCTATCTATCTGTCTGTCTGTCTGTCTGTCTGTCTATCTATCTATCTATCTATCTGTCTGTCTGTCTGTCTGTCTATCTATCTATCTATCTATCTATCTATCTATCTATCTATCTTTTATCTATATCTATCTATACATCACTAAAACTACAATCTTGTTATCTTCCAGTTTGCATGGTCTTTCTATTTGCGCAAAAACGGTACGCGATGGCGCTACGATTTTTCGCCAACTCACTCGCCATTCTCCTGTGCTGCGAGTGCACAAAGTTTCATTCTGATCGGTGGTCTATTGTAAACGTTAGCAAGGTTTAAAAATCTGCGTGCGCAGATCGATCTCCTCTCCTTCCAGTCAGCGTCAAGAGGATTAGTCTCTTCTGTCACTCCCCGGGACGGTCCGCCCCTTCCTGCGCCATCGTGTCTTTACTACAGCTGAGGGACGCTCTGGATGGGCGGCGGAGGGAACGGAAATGGCCCAGCCCAGCCCGGCCCGGCCCAGCACAGCCCGGCCCAGCACAGCCCGGCCCAGCACAGCCCGGCCCAGCACAGCACAGCCCGGCCCAACACTGCCCAGCCCAACACAGCACTGCCCGGCCCAGCACAGCCCAGCCCAACACAACCCAGCCCGGCCCAGCAGAGCACAGCCCGGCTCAGCACAGCCCAGCCCGGCCCCAGCACAGCCCAGCCCGGCCCAACATTGCCCAGCCCAGCACAACACAGCCCGGCCCAGCACAGCACAGCACAGCACAGCCCAGCACAGCACAGCCCGGCCCAGCACAGCCCGGCCCAGCACAGCCCGGTCCAGCACAGCGCAGCACAGCCTGGCCCAGCACAGCACAGCCCGGCCCAGCCCGGCCCAGCACAGCCCGGCCCAGCACAGCACAGCCAGCCCAGCACTGCACAGCCCGCCCAGCACAGCACAGCCCGGCCCAGCACAGCCCGGCCCAGCACAGCACAGCCCAGCCTGGCCCAGCCCAGCACAGCCCGGCCCAGCACAGCCCGGTCCAGCACAGCACAGCCTAGTGCGGAGTTGGAGATGTCACCGATGTCGCCAAACGGAGAGCAGAGAATTTGATCCCGTCGGAGAAGAACGACCAGCGCCTGCTGTGAGTCCCAGCTTCAGCCCATTCACCTCTGGTCCCCCTCGCTGGCTCCTGCCCCCCCTCCCCGCGATACCCCCCTCTCCCCATGGCTCTTCCCCGTCTTTTCTCCAAGCTCTCTCCCCGCCCCCGGCCACAAACATCTCTCCCCCCACAACCCCCCGTCCACACACACACCCCTCCCACCACCACTTGCAGCAGCACAACAGAATATGTAAACATAGTACACTGTAAACAATACAATAAACAAGGGGAAAAAAGTTAATTTGTCCGGATTAAGGAAGTTGCTGAAAAATTGGTGGTGGACCCGTGCCATTTATCCTTTTTAATACTGTTTTCATGTTGCAACACAGATCGGTGAAGAAGGTTTGGTGACTGCACTTGCTGATGGGCTTCTGATAAAATTCCAACATGCAGCATACAAACACATTGCAGTACACCTTGTGAGTTTCCCTCTCACTGTTGCAGTGCATTGCTAGCCTGAATAGTTGTGCTCGAATCCTGGGATTGAATCTTATGCTCAGATCCTTTATATAAGAGAGTCTCTAACTCAGAGTTGTGAATGTTGACACCAAACCATAGTCCAAAGCAATTTAAAAAAAAAAGTTTTTGTTTAAATTGTTCAAAAACGTTTAGCTTAGTTTTGTTGAGAATACAGAACAGAAACAGGCCCTTCGGCCCACTGAGCCCACACTGACCAACAATCACCCCTTAAACTAGTTCGATGCTACAGCCCAGGGACAATTTACAGAATACAAACCAGCACGTTTTTGGAGTATGGGAGGAAACCGGAGCACCCGGAGAAAAACCGAAACGGTCACAGGGAGAATGTGCAAACTTCATACAGATAACACCCGTAGTCAGGATTGAACCAGGGTCTCTGGCGCTGTAAGGCAGCAACTCTACCGCTACGCCACTGTGCCGCCCAAATCTTTCTTGATTCTGCTTCCACCACTAGTTTTAAACTGTTGCAGCATGACTTCCCTGCCTTTTGTTCTGTGCTTGGGCCAAATAAGGTAAGAATCCCATATGCCTTATCTATCTTATCTATTTGTCCCCACATTAGCCAGTGATCAGTGGATTTTCAGTATCCTAACAGCTATCTTTGTAATTTGATATTTCAAGTCTGCTGGTTTTCTTAACCTTATACCCTCGAGTTAGTGATTCACCAATCCTTCCTGATGACAAAAGAGTGACTCATCAAATCAATGATTTTCAAATAGACCTTTCATCAGGGAACCTTGTACTCCTCTTTCTGCTACCTTTCCTCCTCTTTAAAGATGACTGTCGAAAATGCAATTTAAACTAACCTTTACATTTCTGGCACTCGAGGAGGTTATTTGACCCTTCATCTCCACGCTATGCTAAGTCTGAGATAGCTTGCTCCCTGCCCAAGTTCGTAGTCCGTAACATCCCCAGGTACAGTGTTTTACATGCTCATCCGGGTTTCTTTGAACGACACAAGGCTTTCTGCCTCCAATGCTTACTTAGGCAGTAAGGGCTTGACCACCACTGCTCCTAGGATGAAAATATTTTTGTTCAACCCCCTTCTAATCCTTGTTTCAATCTACGTTGACCATTAATTGATATCTCTGCCAATGCAAATATTTACTTCTGTTTGCTTCTGTCCAGGGAACTCAAAACCTGCTAAGCATTAATTAAATCTTTCTTTAATCTATACTCTCAGGGAAACCACCCCGTTTAGATAGCCTAAAATAAAAAGACAGAAAATGCTGGAAATACATAGCAGGTCAGATTGCATCTGTGGAAAGAGAAACAGTTAATATCCGATAGATACAAATTGCTGGAGTAACTCAGCGGGACAGGGAGCATCTCTGGATGCTCCGTGCTCACTCCCTTACTACTGACTCCCATGGACCGACATCTACTACAAACCTGACTCCCATAGCTATCTTGACTACGCTTCTTCCCACCCTGCTTCCTGTAAAGACTCTATCCCCTACTCCCAATTCCTCTGTCTACGCCGCATCTATGCCCAGGATGAGGATGTTATAAAAACCAGGGCATCGGAGATGTCCTCATTATTTAGGAAACGGGGGTTTCCCTCTTCCATTATAGATGAGTCTCACGGGGGTCTCCTCGATATCCTGAAGGTCTGCTCTTACTCCCCCTCCCCCCCATTCATAACAAGGTCAGAGTTCCCCTTGTCCTCACCTTTCACCCCATCAGCCATCGCATACAGCGTATAATCCTCCAACATTTTCGCCACGTCCAAACAGGGCCCACTACTGGCCACATCTTCCCATCTCCAACCCTTTCTGCTTTCCGCAGGGACGGTCCCCTCTGAAACTCCTGATCAACTCGTCCCTCTCCCCAGGTACTTTCCCCAGCAACCGCAGGAGATGCAACATCTGTCCCTTTACCTCCCCCCTCAACTCCATCCACGGACCCAAACAGTCTTTCCAGGTGAGGCAAAGGTTCACTTGCACCTCTTCCAACCTCATTTATTATATCCGCTGTTCCAGGTGTCAACTTCTGTACATCGGCGCAACCAAGCGCAGGCTCGGCGATCGTTTCACTGAACACCTCCACTCAGTCTGTCTTAACCCACCTGATCTCCCGGTGGTTCAGCACTTCAACTCCCCCTCCCATTCCCACTCTGACCTTTTTGTCCTGGTACTCCTCCATTGTCAGAGTGAGGCCCAGTGCAAATTGGAGGAACAGCACCTCATATTTTGCTTGGGTAGTTTACACCCCAGCAGTATGAACATTGACTTCTCAAACCAGATAGCCTTTGCTTTCCCTCGCATCATCCCCTTTGATGTCTCATTTTCACACTTTACCCTTCCATATCTCGACCCGAAACACCACCCATTCTTTCTATCCAGACATGCTACCTGTCCCGCTGAGTTATTCCAGCATTTTGTGTCTGTCTTCAGTGTAAACCAGCATCTGCAGTTCCTTCCTATACTTAATATCTTCTGACCTGCATTAACTGTTTTTATTTTAGATTCCCTGCATCTGCAGATTTTTTTCATTTTCAACCTGGATAGTCTATATAATAGACAATTCTATTATTTTGTAATAGAACTATAATTCTTTACAAATCTCCTCATCGACAGGAGCTTTTTCGCATCTTGCCTGTATTGTGGTGACTAGAACTGCACTCAAACTGTGGCTTAGCAATTGATTCACAGTCTTACCATGATTGCCATATCTTTTATTCTGTTTCTGGCCAATAATGGCAAGCATTCATACGCCTTAACAACCTGACCTACTTGTCCCACTACTGACAAGGAGATGTGGACAAGGACGCAAGTATCTGTCCCTCGATAATCTACCAATTATCCTGCAGCACCTTGCCTTGTTTTCTCTCCCCAATTGCATTACTTTTACATTTCAGCAGATTGAATTCCATTTGATCCTGTTGTGTCTACACTAATACCTTCCTCAGGCCCAAAAACATGTTCACACAATTACCCACACGGTCAATTTTAGTGCCAAAATACAAATAGTTGTTGCCTCAACATCATCCAAATTAATTAAACAGATTTTGGACTCCACTACACGGAATCCCATTGCACAATGGTCTTCATGAGTCAGAATATTGAATATAGAAGTTGGGAGGTCATGTTGCAGTTATATAATGCCACATTTAAAGTACTGTGTTCAGTTTTGGGCACCATGTGATAAGAAAGATGTTGTCAAGCTGGAAAGGGAGCAGAGAAGATTTATGAAGATATTGCCAGGACTCAAGGGCCCGAGCTTTAGGGAGAGGTTGAGCAGACTAGAACTCTTGCACAAGAGGATGAGGGGTGATCTTATAGCGGTGTACAAAATCATGAGTGGAATAGATCAGGTAAACATACAGAGTATCTTGCCCAGAGTAGGGGTATTGAGAACCAGAAAACGTAGGTTTAAGGTGAGGGGGGAAAGATTTGCAGGAACTAAAATAGGAACTCCAGGGAACTCAAAACTTGTTAAGCATTAATTAAATCTTTCTTTAATCTATATTCTCAGGGAAACAACCCCATTTAGATAGCGTAAAATAAAAAGACAGAAAATGCTGGAAATACATAGCAGGTCAGATTGCATCTGTGGAAAGAGAAACAGTTAATATCTTCTGATAGACACAAAATGCTGGAGTAACTCAGCAGGACAGGGAGCATCTCTGGAATAGGAACCCGAGGGGTAATTTTTTTACACCAAGGATGGTGGGTATATGGAACGAGCTGCCAGAGGAGGTAGTTGAGGCAGGTAATATTGCAACATTTAAGAAACATTTAGACAGGTACATAGATAGAATAGGTTTAGAGGGATATTGGCCAAACACTGGCAAGTGGGACAAGAATGGCCTACTCCTGATGGGGCATGTTGGTCATGGGGCATGTTGGTCAGTGTGGGCAAGTTTGACTGAAGAACCTGTTTCCACGCTATATACACGCACAACCTCTGCCTGTGCAGTTCCAGTTGACAGGAATTCTCTGTGTTGTTCTTCCCTCCAAAACAGCAACAAAAAATTGCATTTATGTAGAATCTCTTATATAGTATAACGTATCAATCCACTTCATTATTTACCTTATTTGGCACAATTTGATACTGACCAATGTTTATTACAATCGGTCCCTAAAGCTATGCCAAAAGAGGTAAGTTTTAAGGTGTGTTTTTAACAAGGAAAGAAAGTAGAGAGGTGAAGAAGTTTGGGGAGGGAATTCC
Source organism: Leucoraja erinaceus (assembly GCF_028641065.1). NCBI lineage: Eukaryota > Metazoa > Chordata > Chondrichthyes > Rajiformes > Rajidae > Leucoraja > Leucoraja erinaceus. The sequence goes on from NC_073385.1 coordinate 57,579,069, forward strand.
AGAGCCTCAGGGGCTTGGCAACAGAAGCCGACTATTATCAGACTAAAGAAAGTCAGGGATAAGCAAGAGATCGGTTATCAGATCGTAAGGCTGAAGGGCAGAGGTGGGAATGGAGGGGGAGGACAGGGTGTGGAGGCTGATGAGGCCACAAAGGGTTTGAATCAACAGTTGAGACGTTTCATATCAGGGTGTTGCTGGACAGGAGTCAGTTTACACCAGCATGGACAGGGATGACAGGAGAATACAACTTTGTAGCAATTTATCACCGGACACAGAGTCTAGTACACTTTCCTCTCTCTCTCTCTCTCTCTCTCGTCACACACTGCCCCTCCCTTTGGCTTGTAGTTTTCTCCATTTAGCTCCCCTTGCCACAAATAAATGGGTCGGGATACCAAAGACTGACAGTAAAAGCTCCTCTTGGCCACTCGTGGGTTAGTCGAGTCAGCGATGATTCTTCAGAATCGGAGCAATGACAAAAATCCAGTTTATCTTGTTACAGGCTAAGCATGATAACTAATCCAATGACATAACTTAGTAGAGACTACTTGGCTGAAGGTCATAAGGAATAGGAGTAGAATTAGGCCATACGGTCTATCAACGGTCTATCTACTCCACCATTCAATCATGGTTGATCTAACTCACAAGATACAAGATACAAGATGAATTTAATTGTCACGATGCCAGATGGCACAGTGAAATGAATTCCCATACAGCCATACAATAAAAATAAACAGGACTCACACACTATAGAATTCACACAAAACATACACAGCAGAATCTTTCCCACTCTGTGGGCCTTAAAAATCAGTCTCTTCCCATTGACGTGGCCTCCCCAAGCCCTCCACAGTTGCCAAATAATTCCGGCCCGATTCAGGACCGCTTCTGATAAATACATTTCCGATCGGGGCTCAGATCCTCAATGGACACCAAGTCGGTCATTGTCAGTGTACTTCCAAAGTCCGCAGGCCGCGCCAACGACTGCTGCACCCTTGCAAGCAGGACTCCCCTGTTGAAGAGCGACATAGCCGCGATTGGAAGCTCTCCGCACCAGAGCTCCACGATGTGGAGCAACGGCCCAGCGTCCGGAGGTCCAAACGGCGACCCAGGTAGGCATCGCCCGCTCCGCGTTGACTCGGTCCAGCGTGCGCCGTGTTGTAGCAGCCCTGGACGGATCCCGGTCGGGAAGAAGCCGTTCCGATCCAGCTGGTAGGCCGCGAGGTGGGGGGCGGAGCGACCTGTAGTCGCCTCCCGGATGGTAGGAGGGAAAACGGTCCCCCTTACCCTGCCCCCCTTGGGGTAGAAAAGAGCAGTCCCTTGGCGACTTTGACTAAAGTCTCTGCCCTCCTCCTAAGACAGCGCTTGTCTCTTGGACAGACAAGAATCAATGCCTTAAAAATATCTATTGACGTGGGGTGGCAAAGGAACCGGTGACCACCTTTGACTAAATACATTTCTCCTCATCTCCTTCCTAAAAGAACGTCCTTTAATTCTGAGTCTGTGACCTCTGGGCCTAGACTCTCCCACTAGTGGAAACATCTTTTCCACATTCACTCTATCCAAGCCTTTCACTATTCCGTATGTTTCAATGAGGTCCCTGCTGAAGGTTTTACCTATCATTATTCTGGGTATATGGATGGATTGTTATTTAAGCAGAGCATTCATTGCAGCAGTGAGAGCTGAGAACAGCCATGTGGGTTTCAGTAAGAAGAGATAATGTAGTCAATCTTCATGAGGAGCTCACGGCAGAGTTCAAGGTGGGAGTGGAGAATAAGGAGCAGAATGGAGAAGATAGACACAAATTGCTGGAGTTACTCAATGGGACAGGCAGCATCTCTGGATGGAACGAATGGGTGATGTTTCAGGTTGAGACCCTTCTTCAGACTGAGTCAGGGGAGAGGGAGGCACAGATATATGGAAGGGTGGTGTGAAAATGGGAGATCAAAGGGGACAAAATACAAGAAAAATGACGAATAGATCATTATTAGCTGAGGAAGGTGACAACGAGGCATATAAAGATAAAATTTAATCAGGAGGACAGTCAAGCTGGGTCAGAGAACTAAGATGGGGAGGGATGGAGAGAGAGGGAAAGCACGGGTTGCTTGAAGTTAGAGAAGTCAATATTCATACCGCTGGGTTGTAAGCTGCCCAAGTGAAGGAAGTGGAAGTGGAAGTAAGGATGAAGGGGAAATTGAGATAAAGAAGTTGAGGAGGTAGAGGTGGATTTTAAGGGCTTGAAATCATTGAATTTTGCACCAATGAAAGTGAACATTCCAGCCATTGGTATAGTTGTCAACATGTTATTTGATTGTACCTACGCATTCCCAATGGGACCTGCAATTTATCTTCCCTTTCAGGTGGCATTGATATCTAATTCATCTTTACGAGGATTCTCACATGCTTCTGGCAACGTCCAGGCAGTCAGGAACAACCTGCTCAACAAAGTAAAGGACTCTCAGTCTGAAGAAGGGTCTTAACCCAAAACGTCTTTAGATTCTGGAGTAGTTCCTGAAGATTGGCGGGTAGCCAACGTAACCCCACTTTTTAAGAATGGAGGGAGAGAGAAAATGGGGAATTACAGACCAGTTAGTCTAACATTGGTAGTGGGGAAACTGCTAGAGTCAGTTATTAAAGATGGGATAGCAGCACATTTGGAAAGTGGTGAATTCATTGGACTAAGTCAGCATGGATTTACGAAAGGTAAATCATGTCTGACGAATCTTATAGAATTTTTCGAGGATGTAACTAGTAGCGTGGATAGATGAGAACCAGTGGATGTGGTGTATCTGGACTTCCAGAAGGCTTTCGACAAGGTCCCACATAAGAGATTAGTATACAAACTTAAAGCACACGGCATTGGGGGTTCAGTATTGATGTGGATAGAGAACTGGCTGGCAAACAGGAAGCAAAGAGTAGGAGTAAACGGGTCCTTTTCACAATGGCAGGCAGTGACTAGTGGGGTACCGCAAGGCTCAGTGCTGGGACCCCAGCTATTTACAATATATATTAATGATCTGGATGGGAATTGAAGGCAATATCTCCAAGTTTGCGGATGACACTAAGCTGGGGGGCAGTGTTAGATGTGAGGAGGATGCTAGGAGACTGCAAGGTGACTTGGATAGGCTGGGTGAGTGGGAAAATGTTTGGCAGATGCAGTATAATGTGGATAAATGTGAGGTTATCCATTTTGGTGGCAAAAACGGGAAAGCAGACTATTATCTAAATGGTGGCCGATTGGGAAAGGGGGAGATGCAGCGAGATCTGGGTGTCATGGTACACCAGTCATTGAAGGTAGGCATGCAGGTGCAGCAGGCAGTAAAGAAAGCGAATGGTATGTTAGCTTTCATTGCAAAAGGATTTGAGTATAGGAGCAGGGAGGTTCTACTGCAGTTGTACAGGGTCATGGTGAGACCACACCTGGAGTATTGCGTACAGTTTTGGTCTCCAAATCTGAGGAAGGACATTATTGCTATAGAGGGAGTGCAGAGACGGTTCACCAGACTGATTCCTGGGATGTCAGGACTGTCTTATGAAGAAAGACTGGATAGACTTGGTTTATACTCTCTAGAATTTAGGAGATTGAGAGGGGATCTTATAGAAACTTACAAAATTCTTAAGGGGTTGGACAGGCTAGATGCAGGAAGATTGTTCCCGATGTTAGGGAAGTCCAGGACAAGGGGTCACAGCTTAAGGATAAGGGGGAAATCCTTTAAAACCGAGATGAGAAGAACTTTTTTCACACAGAGAGTGGTGAATCTCTGGAACTCTCTGCCACAGAGGGTAGTTGAGGCCAGTTCATTGGCTATATTTAAGAGGGAGTTAGATGTAGCCCTTGTGGCTAAGGGGATCAGGGGGTATGGAGAGAAGGCAGGTACGCGATACTGAGTTGGATGATCAGCCATGATCATATTGAATGGCGGTGCTGGCTCGAAGGGACGAATGGCCTACTCCTGCACCTAATTTCTATGTTTCTATGTCTATGTTTCACCCTTCCTTCTCGGCAGAGACGCTGCCTGTCCCGCTGAGTTACTCCAGCATTTTGTGTCTGCCTTCAGTGTAAATCAGTATCCGCAGTTCCTTCCGACATGGTGACGATGTTGGCCTGCTTTATTTCAGTTCATCTTGCTTCAAACCACCACCATCTCATTTGGGAGGACTTGAACAGCAATGATTTTTTGACATGGACAAGGGGATTATCGGCACGACTGCTGATTATTGCCCCTGAACAGGATGCCTTGCTGCGGTATTCCAGCAGAGATTTTGGAGTCTTTGACCTGAAACATCATTCCTGTTTCCTTATCTACAAACACTGATTAACCTGCAGAGTATTTAAGAAGGAACTGCAGATGCTGGAAAATCGAAGGTACACAAAAAAGCTGGAGGAACTCAGCGGGTGCAGCAGCATCTATGGAGCGAAGGGAATAGGCAACGTTTCGGGCCGAACCCGATCAGTCTGAAGAAGGGTTTCGGCCCGAAACGTTGCCTATTTCCTTCGCTCCATAGATGCTGCTGCACCCGCTGAGTTTCTCCAGCTTTTTTGTTAACCTGCAGAGTATCTCCAGCAGAGTATTCCATTTTTATTTCTATACATTTGCATGTTGATTGATTGATATTTTGTTATCACGTGACATTTCACAGTGAAATTCTATTTTTGATAGAGAGTATAAACCAAGTCTATCCAATCTTTCTTCATAAGACAGTCCTGACATCCCAGGAATCAGTCTGGTGAACCTTCTCTGCACTCCCTCTATGGCAATAATGTCCTTCCTCAGATCTGGAGACCAAAACTGTACGCAATACTCCAGGTGTGGTCTCACCAAGACCCTGTACAACTGCAGTAGAACCTCCCTGCTCCTATACTCAAATCCTTTTGCTGTGAAAGCTAACATACCATTCGCTTTATTCACTGACATTATGTGTCTATCTTCGGTTTAAACCAGCATCTGGCGTTCCTTCCTACACACAGCCTTTATGCATTCGCGTATATCATGGAGCGTTATCATGGGGTCATGCCTCTTGACCTGTCCACCGTAATTGTCAGTGTTCGGCTGCAAGAGCAGAAATGTCCTCTAATGGGGGTAACCATTGTCTTCAGCCTCTGTGTCAGTCCATTTATCCAGCATTGATCTTTCCCTCCTTCTGGCAAGTGTATGAAATTCACCACCATGGTGATGAAAATTCTGGTTCATATTTGACCCGGAGGAGAATTTCTGATTTGCTTACATGCAGCATAAGAAAGATTCCCCTTTCTCCAACTGTACAACATTGGCCAACTCTGCCATACCTCACGACATCTGCTTCTGAAACATTCCTCCGTGCATTGACTACTCTTTACTGATCTCTCGTGTCCCACCCTCCAGATCATCCAAAACTCTGCAGCCTAATGTACACCTACACCGACACATTTACCATTGTGACCTACTCTAGCTCTGGGCTAAAGATTGTCTCAGTCTTAAAAAACACTCTTGTTCAAATCTGAAGAAGGGTCTCGACCCGAAACATCACCCATTCCTTCTCTCCAGAGATGCTGCCTGTCCTGCTGAGTTACTCCAGCATTTTGTGTCTATGTTTGGTTTAAACCAGCATCTGCAGTTCCTTTTTACGTAAAACAGAAGGTGAATAGCTTTTTCTATCTATCTTCTCGTTCAAATCTCTCAGGTTCCCTCCCTTCCCACCTCCGCCTATAATCCCCTTTGAATCAGTGCTCATCCAATTCCGGCTTCTTGAATTTACAATTATTACCTTTGCCTTCCTACCCGTTTTACTTCTTTTACTCTCCTCCTTTACCAAGATGGTCGTATAACCTGATATCTTATGTGAGATGCCGACCACTTTTCATTTGATGACATTCCTGTGAAGTTCCTTGGGGTGTTTTCTCACTACTTTAAAGGGACTTGTGAAAAGTGAATGTGCGACTGCACCTGCCTTGACTAAACTGGATCAGATTGTAAAAAGTGCTTCCTGCACTGAATCCGGAAATGCAGTAAAATAGTCCTGCTGCTGATCTCCTCAGCCATCTCTAGCTACACGGCATGGTGGTGCAACGGTAGAGTTGCTGCCTTACAGCGCTTGCAGCGTCAGAGACCCTGGTTCGATCCGGACCACGGGTGCTGTCTGTACGGAGTTTGTACGTTCTCCCCGTGACCTGCGTGGGTTTTCTCCGAGATCATCGGTTTCATCCCACACTCCAAAGACGTACAGGTATGTAGGTTAATTGGCTTGGTAAATGTTTTTTAAATTGGCCCTCGTGCGTGTAGGGTAGGGGATCGCTGGCCGGCGCAGACTCGGTGGGCTGAAGGGTCTGTTTCTGCTCTGTATCTCTAAACTAAACAAAACTACACCTCAGAAGTTTCTTCCTGCCAGTGCAGGAGGTGAATATGTCAAACAAATCAAGGATGAATCAGTGAAGAAGGATGCAGTCTTTGAGTGCCCGGAATCGACTGCCATAACCTGTCTCCCCTTCCTTCCACTTCATTCCTCCACATCCCATTTGTCAATGACCCCTTCAACTACTGGTACAAAGATCACAATGACAGAGGTGCGGGGGGGGGGAGGGGGGGGGGGGGGGGGGGGGGGGGGAGGAGTGGGGGGAGAGGGGGGAGGCTACATCACGTGTCCTCCCATGTAGTTGATGCCAAACCTGGTGATAGGTGGCTCGGTTGAAAAGCTACTGATGGAAATGGTGAACTTCTGGGCTTTCCCCTTTCTCACTCTCCAACCCACACCTACCGTACCAACAAGTTCCTTGTCCACCTCCCAGTTATCTATAATTCAATGATCTGGGCCTATAACTCAATTATCTCCTGTGTTTTGTTTAAGCAACTTAAATACTTTATCCTTTGAGTACAACAATAACAGCATGGGTGGATAAATGCTCATAATTCACATCAAAAAAACGACCTCATATCCACCTTTGACAGAAGGGACAACTAATTGCCAATCCACACAAGATCTGCTACTGTAAATACATTTGTATAGCTATGACCTTTTGCTCTTGTGCATGACTTTCATGCACTGGCTTTGCTCATTAGATATCTGGAAAAGGTGGTAAAAGATTGTTTAAACAGAGCTGGGCAGTGTCCCAAGATATTAGCTCAGAAATAAACACTCAAAGACAGTGACAGACTGGCCAGGGTGTCAGCTTGCCTGATGCAAGTGGGCCCCTGATGAACTGATAGCAAGTGATAGCAAGTGATAGCAAGTGGGCCCCTGTTCAATGATAGCATTGTAGTTGTGGGTGGACCCCCTTTGTCTCCTGGCAACCAATATTTTTAGACCCAGTCCGCCATTGCTCAAAGACCTCTTTAAATTCCTCTGCTCAGCAATTGACATCAACTTCTCATTAATTCCAAGTGATGGTGACATCTACCGTATTATTTTACAGCTCTGAGCGCAAGAACGTATTACAGGCTTTACTCAATCTAGATCAGCAGAGCTCCCCCAGAATATGGAAGTGAAAATGTTCCACTTAAATCACCACTGGCATTGATCAAGAAAACAATTCACTCTTGACTGCCACGAAACCCTCTCAGCCTCTGAAATGCTCTTCATATTTCTTTTCTCGATCTCGCACCGGGTTGCAAGGAAGATCACAGACATTTCTAAATGTTAATATCCTAAAATAGCATTAAATAAATCGAAAGAGCAACAGAATAATTTAAAATAGCAGATGAATGATTTAAAAGGTCAGAATTGGGTTGCACGTGTGGACATCATCATGTCAACACTGGCTTTTTGAAAGAGCTGCCCAATTAGTCCCACTCTCCTATCCTTTCCCAGTAGCCCTGCAAATCTGTCCTTTTTAAGTACGTCTTTAACTTCTTCGAGAAACTTTACATTAAATCCTCGTCCACTAAACTTCCAGGCAGCCAATTCTAGATCACAAGGAGATGTGCAAGAACTTTGACGATGACTATATGTGTTATTGCTTCATAACTGATTATTCCTCTGCCCTTGGGAACATGTTCCTGTTCAACACTACGGACGGGTGCATCGTGCTTGACATGTCTCGACGTTCACGTTGGAGTCTGAGTGATCCCACAGGTCTAGGTGAGCAGGGCAGCCGTGAGATGGTCCAGGAGGTGAGATGTGAGCAGATCCCGTGGCCCTGCTCCTGGAGTGCCCTGACGGCCTGTGGACATCTTGTCCTGTTCAACTGTCTCCAGGAGGGAATCTCTGTCGATGCTCGATGCAAGGACTGGGCTGGTAGGAGAGGAGCCGGGATGTTGCCTCCAACGCCTTCAAGGCCAGCTGCATGAGGTACCCCCCCCCCCCCCCCCCCCCCAGGACATAGACAATCGTAAAGGAGAGAGATATCAGCTTGTGGGCCGAACTGGTCGAGGCCCTGCAGCAACCTGGACCTTACCTGGGGGTAACTGGATCGGGGGCACTCTAGTACCACTTGCTTGTCGACCGGACTTCGCACTTTTTCTGTTTCTTTTGTAAATATTTTGACTGGTGCAAGAATTTCACTGTGCGGTGCAGACTTAATAATAAAGGACCACTGAACCATGAACTTTGGTAACTAGAGATAACAAGAAGCTGTGAAATGGACTCAAATCTCTAAAGCCCTTAATATGTTTAAATAAACCAGTAAATGTATTTAAAACACATGCAGCAAACACAATTAAAAGTATAACATAAATAAAAGTTACTGCAAATGCTGGTTTATACCAAAGTGAAGCAGGGTTCTGCCTCAAAACGTGGCCTATCCATTTTCTCCAGTGATGCTTAGTTTTTCATTTCTATTTTTGGTTTAAACTAACTTTGGGGGGGGTGGGGGGAAGATTAAGTGATCTCCTGACCCAGTTTTTCAAGTGTATTCAAGTGCCGGTGATTAGATTAGATTAGATTATTGTCTATTGATTATTCAACTTTATTGTCATTGAACAAATACAAGTACAGGTACAACGAAATGCAGTTTAGCATCTAATCAGAGTGCAAGGTAGTAAAAATGTGCAGGTGATGTGCAGGTTCTAATCTGTGCTCTCAATGCTTGCACAGATACAGGAGCCAATGCTTCACACTTTCAGCCCAAATCATTTCCTGTTCCTGTGGTGTGTGATTAATTAAATGTGGTGCAGCAGTGGTTAAACTGCCCGACTTGTCACCCAGGGGCCTGGGTTAACCATCCAGGGACCCAACTTCAAATTCAGCCAAGGTGGTTCTGGGGCAATTTTAATCCAGTTAATGATCTGCATCTTAAAAAGTAATGATGACTGTAAAATTACCAGTTAACCAGGTGTCCTTCAATATCTTCCACCTTTACCCAGACTGGCCCATCTGTACACCACATCCACAGCAAAATAAATACAGAAATTGCTCCAAGTGTCAACAGGTCAAACAGCGTCTTCGTTTGGATAAGAGGGGGGTTGATGTTTCTGGGTGACGACGGTTCATTGGAACTAGCTACAGTGCAACTGGTAATATGAAGGAAGGATTTCCCCTTGAGCTGTTGTGAAAGATGCAGTTTGAACAGAAGGCTCGCATTCCACAGCTACTGAGTAACGTGGAAAATAAAGGGTGAGTTTTAGTCCAGAGTTATCGTGAAGCCAGCAATAGAAAGAGAGTTCTCAGTCCCGAGTTCCTGTGAAACATACAGGGGGAGATTCCAGTCGGGAGGGACCGTGAAAGATGGAATTTACTGAGCTTGCAGTTCAGAGCTACTGTGAAACATGCAATGGGAAAGAGGAAATTTGTATTTGAATGATATATGCAGTGTAAAGGGTGTCCAATCAGGAGATGCAAGGAATCACAAAATAAAGGGAGCAATTTCATTGGCATTTTACTATCAAGGCGTGAGTGTCTGAGGCCAGCTGGGCTCGCGGTGGGTGCTGGTGGTCGGATGGGCCACATGAGTGCCAGCGGTTGGTCGAGGATGAGCCGCCGAGAACAAAGAGGGATCCGGTGTGGCGGGGCGGAGTCACTGGGAGAATTAAGGGAGACCCGATGTGGGGTGTTTCTATGTTTCTAATGCTGGACTAACTCAAATGGGTGACGTTTTGGTTCGAGACTGAGCTCTATCATCATTACACCCATTCACCTTCTGTTTTATGTAAAAAGGAACTGCAGATGCTGGCTTGAACCAAACATACACAAAATGCTGGAGTAACTCAGCGGGACAGGCAGCATCTCTAGAGAGAAGGAATGGGTGAAGTTTCGGATCAGACCCTTCTTCAGACTGGTTAGGGTTAAGGGAAACGAGAGATATGGACAGTGATGGAGAGAGATAACGAACAATGAATGAAAGAGATACAAAAAAGTAACGATGTTAAACGAAACAGGCCATTGTTAGCTGTGTGTAGGGTGAAAATGAGAAGCTCGTGCGACTTGGGTGGGGGAGGGATAGAGAGAGAGAGGGAATGCCGGGGTGACCTGAAGTTAGATAAATCAATATTCATACCACTGGGCTGTAAGCTGCCCAAGTGAAAAATGAGATGCTGTTCCTCCAATTTGCATTTAGCTTCATTCTGACAATGGAGGAGACCTTGGACAGAAAGGTCTGTGTAGGTAGACACAAAAAGTTGGAGTAACTCAGCGGGACAGGCAGCACTCTGGAGAATAGGAATGGGTGACGTTTAGATTCTTGACCCAAAACGTCACCTATTCCTTCTCTCCAGAGATGCTGCCTGTTCTGCTGAGTTACTCCAGCGTTTTGTGTCTATCGTCGGTTTAAACCAGCATCTGCAGTTCTTTCTTACACACAAGGTCTGTGTAGGAATGGGAAGGAGAATTAAAGTGTCAGCAACCGGAACAGGTAGGTTCAGGTGGGCTGAGCGAAGGTGTTCTGTGAAACGATGGCCCAGTCTGCGTTTGGTCTTGTCAGTGTATAAGAGTCCACATCTTGAACAATGGATACAGTAGGTGTGGTTGGAGGAGGTGCAAATGAACCTCTGCCTAACCTGAAAGGACTGTCGGGGCCCCTGGACAGAGTCAAGGGAGGAGGTATAGTGACAGTTGCATCTTCTGCTGTTGCAGGGGAAGGTACCTGTGGTGGGGGTAGTTTGGGTGGGAAGGGGTGAGTTAACCAGGGAGTTGTGGAGGGTGCGGTCTCAGCGGAAGGCGGAAAGGGGTGGAGATGGGAAATTGGGGCTAGTGGTGGGATTCCGTTGGAGGTGGTGGACATTTTGGAGGATTATGTGTTACACGCTTCCAGTCGCTCACCAGTCAGCTCCAGTCGCCTTTGTCAGAGAGCAGAGGGAGGCGAGGTGATATCGCTCTGTAGATACCCCACCTATCAGCAGCACAGGAGGAGACGCAGTGCAGTGCGGTCAGGAAGACGGGAACCTAGCGACACAGTTTAATATCAATGGCTCCCGTGTCATTATAGCCGCCAGGCATGCGGGCGATTCTAACAAGTGAAATCTGATCCCTCTCTATAAGATAAGAACTTCCCTATCTCACGCTGTTACTGCTGGCTGCTCCTCTAAGCATTGAGTAGACGTTTTGATTCCATTACTTTTGCGACTGATCTCCCTTGTCTTCCCCTCTGTAAATATGAGGCCATCGAAACTTCTAAACCAACCAGCACCAATTCATGCACTCTGGCCTGCTTCAGCTCCAGGATAAGGAACGGTCTTATTTATAAAAATCAGTCTGATAAAATCCCTCTCTTACAAACTATGTAGGCCTGCTCAGCCTATAAGACACTTGCCTTTGCTCAGACCTACAGTCATCTACTGTATCTGCTGTTAAATAGACACAAAAAACTGGAGTAACTCAGCGGGTCAGGCAGCATCTCTGAAGAAAAATAATAGGTGATGTTTTGGGTGGAAACCTTCTTCAGACACGAAACATCACCTATTCCTTTTCTCCAGAGATGCTGTCTGACCCACTGAGTTACTCCAGCTTTTTGTGTCTATCTTCGGTTTGAACCAGCATCTGCAGTTCCTTCCTACACATAATGTATCCACTGTTCCAGGTGGGGACATTATTGCCATAGAGGGAGTGCAGAGACGGTTCACCAGACTGATTCCTGGGATGTCAGGACTGTCTTATGCAGAAAGACTGGATAGACTTGGTTTATACTCTCTAGAATTTTGAAGATTGAGAGGGGATCTTATAGAAACTTACAAAATTCTTAAGGGGTTGGACAGGCTAGATGCAGGAAGATTGTTCCCGATGTTAGGGAAGTCCAGGACAAGGGGTCACAGCTTAAGGATAAAGGGGAAATCCTTTAAAACCGAGATGAGAAGAACTTTTTTCACGCAGAGAGTGGTGAATCTCTGGAACTCTCTGCCACAGAGGGTAGTTGAAGCCAGTTCATTGGCTATATTTAAGAAGGAGATAGATGTGGCCCTTGTGGCTAAGGGGATCAGGGGGTATGGAGAGAAGGCAGGTACGGGATACTGAGTTGGATGATCAGCCATGATCATATTGAATGGCGGTGCAGGCTCGAAGGGCCGAATGGCCTACTCCTGCACCTAATTTCTATGTTTCTACGTTTCTATGGGACTCCTATACATCATCAAGACTGTTCCACTTAACAAGAGCTATGATTGGTCCAAAAGGAGTGCTCAGAGGGCACAGCAGACAACTCCCCTGAGAGTGCGTCGATACAGACAGTGAAAAGGGCACTGGCTCACACAGCCGCAGGTTGTTGGGGGGGGTTTACCTGGTGACTCCGTCTCCCAGCAGGAGCAGAGAGTGGACTCGAGAGGCAGCAGTGAGGATTTTGTGTCGGGCGAGGAAGGCCTTCCAAAGCTGGGCACCGATACTGAGCTCTCGTTTAGTTCAGTTTAGAGATACAGCCAGGAAACAGACCGTTCAGTCCACCGAGCCCGTGCCGACCAGTGATCGATCACCCCCGTACACCAGCATTATCCAACACACACTAGGGACAATTTACAATTACCTGTCAGTCTTGGGAGTGTGGGAGGAAATTGGAGTACCCGGAGAAAGTCCACACAGGGCACAGGGAGAACATACAGACAGCACCCGTTGTCAGGATTGAACCGGGTCCCTGGTGCTGTAGGCAGCAACTCTACCGCTGCACCACCGTGCCGCTCGAGGGACTATTCAATGGCGTCAGGCAACATGCAAGGCACCGACCAATGTTACACACACACTGACCGGGACTGAACATAAAACATAGGACAACACTGGAACAGATCCTTCGGCCTACACTGAACATGATGCCCAGTTAAGCTAATCTCCGCTGCCTGAACATGATCCATATCCCTCCAATACATCCATGTCCTGGGCCCATTGAGAAGCTACAATGCCACCATCATATCACTTCCACCACCACCCCAGCGATCCAAGCACCCACCACTCCCTGTGAAACAAACATGCCCCACACATCTTTTATTCTTGGCCCCACATATCTCTTTTATACACTGCATTATTCTACACCCGAGACACAATTTACAATTTTACAAAAGCCAATTAACCTCCAAACCTGCACGACTTTGGTGTGCGGGAGAAAACTGGAGCGCCCGGAGAAATCCCACGCAGACACAGGGAGAACGTACAAACTCCGTACAGACAGGATCGAGCCCTGGTCCCGGGCACTGTAAGGCAGCAACTCTACCGCTGCGCCACTGAGCTATCCCATTTGCTCACAGTTAACGGGAAGACTTGAATTGATGGGGAGATGCGCAGTGATTAGTTGTACACTGCACAACTTAGTGTCAGCGGGACATAAATATATGTCCACGTCAGGACGGATGTGCCTTGCTGTGACGGATCTACAGGCTGAGGGTAGAGGTCGCTATTATAGGACATGTTCCTGGAGTAACCACAGTGAATCGCTGCAGTACTTAACATATGTTATCTGTAACTCAATGATCTGGGCCTTTAACTCAATGATCTCCCCTGGGTTTCCTTTAAGTAGCTTCAATACCTTATCCTTTGTGTACAAAAACAACAGCGGTGATCCATAAGTTGTCATAATTCACATCAAAGACCTCAAATCGAGTTTTAGCAGAAGAAACAACTAAATGCCAAACCACACAAGAGCTGCAAATGCAAATACATATGAATAGTTTTGACCTTTTGCCTGGCGCACATGAGTTTTAAACACAGGCTTTGCTTATTAAATATCCGGAAGAGGTGGAAAAATATTATTTATGTAGCGCTGAGCAGTGAACCAAGACGTAGCTCGGTAATAAGAATAAACACTCAAAGGGCTCTTTAAATCCCTCTGCTCAGCACTCAACATCAAATTCTCATTAATCCCAAGCGATGTCAACATCCACCTTAGCATCTGACAGCCCCGAGCACGAGACTGTGTACTTGGCTTTCCTCAGTCCAGATCTGCAGAGCTCCCCCAGAATCTGTACACTGTGAATGGCTCGATTGTCTCCATGTATTTTCTTTCTGCTGGCTGGTTAGCACGCAACAGAAGCTTTTCACTGTACCTCGGTACACGTGGCAATAAACTAAAACTGAAATTGAATGTGGAAATGAAAATGGAGCCAATGTTGGCCATAACCGTTTGACAGAATTGAATACAATTGGCACCTGACTGCCAGGAAACCCTCTCAGTCTCTGAAATGCTCACCTTCATATTCCTTTTCTTGATCTCACACCAGGTTGCAAGGTAGATCACAGAAATGTTAATATCCTAAAATAGCATAAAATAGTTCTATAGGGCAACAGAATAAGTTAAAATAGCAGATGAATGATTTAAAAAGGTCAGAATCGCGTGGTACGTGTGGACATCATCATGTCAACACTGGCTTTTTGAAAGAGCTGCCCAATTAGTCCCGCGCTCCTATTATTTCCCAGTAGCCCTGCAAATCTGTCCTTTTTAAGTATGTCTTTAACTTCTTCAAGAAACTTTACATTAAATTCTCTTCCACTAAACTTCCATGCAGCTAATTCCAGATCACAAGGAGGTGTGCAAGAATATGTACTTTGACGATTACCTTATTACTTCATAACTTTGATTATTCCTCTGCCATTCGAAACAAGTTCCTGTTCAACACTCCGGACGGGTGCATCGTGCTTGACATGTCACGGGGTTTGCATTGGACTCTGAGTGATCCCACAGGTCTAGGTGTGTTGGACATCTGTGATATGGTCCAGGAGGTGCTGATGTGAGGGAGTGCCGGCTTTGTCTCGAGCAGTAGATCCCGTGGCCCTGCTCCTGGAGCACCCTGATGGCCTGTGGACATCTTGTCCTGTTCAACTGTTCCTGTATGTCTTTGGTAATTGGAGACAATAAGTGTAGTGTCAGGATACAGTAAAATTGACTCAAAAATCAAAACTATTAAAATGTCTAAATAAATAAATAAATGCATTTAAAACACATGCAGGAAACGTAAATTAAAAGCATTGCTGCTAATGAAAAGAAACAAATCTTTACTTTTCCATTAGTGTCGGTGACTCTATTCAATAGGATCGTGCCATGCCAGATGTGCCAGCTGTGGTTGCAGTGGCGAAGTGCATCCATCCTCCCAGCTCAGCATCACTGAGTTGAGTAACGGAGTAAATCGGCTGTGTGGGCCTCTGGTAACGTTAGAATTCAGGAACTGGCTGATTCGCACAGTGATGTTAACCCTCTTGAACTAAAAGCAGAAAATGCTGGAAACACTCGGTGATCAGGCAGCATCTGTGGAAAGGGGAATGGAGTTTTAAAGACCTATTATGTAAGCTCAATTTCACTGTCCCACCGCCGCTGCTTGAGCTAAATGTTCCAAACATTTTACATTTTTTAATATTTGAGATTTCCAGCAGCTGTTGTTTTTGATTTCTCCTCAGAATGCCAGGTGGTGAGGCCCACAATGTGAAGCCACAACCACAGTCACGGTACTGTGGTGGCACGTTGTCACACAGGATGCCTTGAATTTGTGAGGGGACAAATGCAGGCAGGTGGGACTAGTGTAGATGGGACATGTCGGTCGGTGTGGGCAAGTTGGGCCGAAGGGCCTGTTTCCACTCTGTATGACTCTATAACTCCTGCTTCCTTAGAAGATTGCGGAGATTTGGTATGTCGATTTGTTGACTCTATGACAGCAAGATTCAAGTCTTTTGCATTTAATTTCTTCCATTGCTGCAACACTATAAATTGGTGCAAGAGTACAAAGCTTTCAATGACACGTTAGAGCATGTTCGCTCTATTCAAATCAGTTTGGAGTGTGTTTTAAGGGATGGCATGGTGGTGCAGTGTTAGACTTGCTGCCTTACAGCGCCAGAGACCCAGGTTACGGGTGCTGTCTGTACGGAGTTTGTACGTTCTTCCCCATGCATGGGGTTTCACCGATGCTCCAGTTTCTTCCCATACTCTAAAGACGTACAGGTTTGTAAGTGAATTGGCTTTGGTAAAATTGTAGGTGTGTAGTGTGTAGGATAGTGTTAATGTGCAGGGATCACTGGTCAGCACAGACTTGGTGGGCCTGTTTGCCTGTTGTATCTCTAAATTAAGACTAAGCTAAAGTCATTTAAAGGAGGGATGGTGTCAAGCTTCTTGAGTGTAATTGGTGCTTCTTGGAGGAACAGCTTCTTTCCGGCGGCTGTCACTCTACTCAACAACGTACCTCGGTGACTGCCAATCACCACCCCCCCCCCGGACACTTATTATTTTTTTATTCAAATCGTTTGCTATGTCGCTCTTCAAGGGAGATGCTAAATGCATTTCGTTGTCTCTGTACTGTACACTGACAATGACAATTAAATTGAATCTTGAATCTTGAATCTTGAATCTTGAAGATGAATCTTGTGCTGTACTCATCCAGGCAAAGAGGGTATTCTATCACCACTCTTGCAGTTGTTAGTGTTGAGATGAGGTGAGGTGATTCATTTTCTGACAGAGATTCCATTCCCGATTGTAGTCTCAATAATTATGTGGTTGATCCATTAAAGTGCAGTGGTTCCCATGACGTTGGTGAAGAGGTGTATAATAGTAAAGGTGACAAGTGCCACAGAAAACATTTAAACCATCCCTTCTTGGAGATGGTGACTGCCTGGCAAGTGAACAGTGTGAACATTAGTTGCCATTATGTTGCCCAGATCTTGCTGTCTGGAAACACCATGGTTGGTATGTTGCTGATTGGGAGCCTACTTCTGGGAACAAGGGAGTAAAACTTTGAGTTTAGGTTAAAAGGAATATTAAGGTATGGTAACCTGCTCCCCCTTTCTCCAGTTCCTCCCCTCAACATTTCCTTATTCCACTTTTCACCTCCGCTGCTCCAATCTTCCCTGCTCCCCTCTCTCACTGCTTTCTTCACTTCTGACCCCCCTCCTTGCCGTTTCCCAGCTCCCATTTCCCACTTCCTTCTTTACCTCTCGCCTGTTCCCTTCTCCCTTTCCTCGTTGTTATTTCCCTCTCACCTGCAGTGAGGTGGAGCAGGTAGTGCAGCTGCTCGCAGCTCCAGTGTTTGGGGGTTAACGGTGACCTCTGGTGAAGTGTGGAGTTTGCATGCTCACCCTGTAATTGTGCGATTTCCCGCGGTGGTCTGATTTTCTCCATAGAAGGCTGGTTAGTAAGTTAATTGCCCACTGTAGATTGCCCCGCCTGATTTGTCTCACACACCCTGCACCCACGGTTCCCTCTATTCTAATTCCCTCTCCTGTCTCTTTTCCCACTACCTCTCTCATCCGCTCCCCCTTTCTCTCAATCTCCCACTCTCTCCTTTCCTCTCTCCTTCTCCTCTTTTGTTCCCTTTTTTCGCCTATCTGCCATCTTCCCCCCTGCTTCCCTCTCTACCACTCCACCCCTCCTTCTCCTGTACTCCCCACTGTTACCCTCTCTAGCTGGAGCGGAAATCGCTTTTGAAACATGGGGGGGGGGGGGGGGGGGGCATAGAGGGGAGAGAGAGAGAGAGGGGGGAGAGAGAGAGCGCAGAGAGAGAGAGTGGAAAGAGGGGGGGGAGAGTGGGGGAGAGCACGGGGGGGGGGGAGAGAGCAGAGAGAGAGGGGGGGGAGAGAGGAAGAAAGAGAAAGAGAGAGAGAGAGAGAGAGGGGGCGACAGAGAGAGGGGAGAGAGATAGAAAGAGAGTGGGTGAGAGAGAGATAAAGAGAAAGAGAGAGTGAGAGTGGGTGAGAGAGAAAGGGGAGAGAGAGACAGAAAGAAAGAGAGAGAGGGAGAGAGAAAGAGAGAGAGAGAGGGGGATAGTTTGAAAACCCATAGAAAATGACAAGCGAGTGACTAAGACAATAGGGGAAAGGGAGGGGGAGAGAGGGGAGAGAGAGAGGGGAAAGAGAGAAGGGGAGAGGGCAACAAGGGTGCAGGGTGTGTGAGACCGTTCAGGCGCGGGGGGGGGGGGCGGGAGAGGAATAACAGGGAAGGCAGGTTAGAGTACAGAGAGAGAAAGGGGAACGATCGCATGTTATAACGTGCTGCCGACCCATTCTGGCCGCCGCCACTGCCGTCCATTCCCAAACATTGCACCCTTCTTCACGGCGGCCCTGTGATGTCTTGGCTCTGACAATTTAAGGGACCTACCCAGTAGCAACACTTAAGAACAGCTCCGGGCCGCCATGCTCCCCAGCTCGACTTGACTCGACACCCAACTGACACGCTCCATCCTGCGCTGCGCTGCGCTTGCTGTGGGCCGGATGTGGCCCGCGGGCCATAATGGAGTCCCCTGATTACGGTCATTACAATTAGCACTGGCTTAATTGGGAAGAGTGTAGCTTCCTTCCGTGGTGGGTGGGAGCACTTGGGGGAGAGGGAGAGGGGGGGGGAAGGGGCTGGAGAATAGGCCTAGGTTACGTTTCGACATACAAGAAAACAGGGGGGATTGTTCCCTACAACACATGGGAGGAGGCACGTCCCCCCCCGGGATTGCCGCCCAATGCGACACACTCCCCCTCTATCCTGCTCCACCCCCCTCCTCCCTCACACTCCTCTCCTCATCCTCTTTCTCACTCTCCCCGCCTTCCAGCTCCGCCTCCTTAATCCGCTCCACTTTCTCTCGCTGTTCCCTTTCTCCTAGTCTCCCGTCCTTCATCTCCCTCACCTCTCCCTTTCCCACTCTCCCTCTCTCGCTTCCCCCTCCTTCTGACCACCTCTTACTCCCTCCTCTCTCCCCTGCCCTACCTCCCTGTTCTTTCCTGTCTTCCCCCCCTCCTCCGTCCCCCTCCTCCCTCTCTCCCCCCCCCCCCCCCCCCCCCACCCTCCTCCTTCTCTCTCCCCCCCCTCTCTCTCTCTCTCTCCACCCCCCCCCCCCCCCTCTCTCTCTCTCATTCTGTGTCGTCCTAAATCTGTCCCTGGTTTTGGCACCAGGTTAATGTCCATAGGGGGTTGCACGTAAGGTCACTGGGTCATAGGGCTTGACGCACGGAGCTGCTCAATCCATCTGGAGGACATTTGTAACTTCCGGTATATGTTATTAATGCAAGAAACGCGTACTTTCCTACCTGTTAAAAACCGCCAAAATGTTGAATTTTTGCGCTGTAAAAAATTGTGGAAGTCGGGGTAAGTGTGAGAGACGTGTACCCAACTTCAGAATTCCAAAAGTGAAGCGAAATGAAGGTAAAGAGAAGTGAGAGCTGAAGGGACAACAACAGCTAAAGTGCTTGGCAAACATTGGCCGTGCAGATATCGGAATTGAAAATATTGGGAATTATCGCGTTTGCTCACTGCATTTCATCAACAGTAAGGCTTTATTTGTGTTTTATCTTGATTCCTTTGGTATCTAAAAAGTCTCAGAAGTGATCAATCTGGCTGTAAATTTTCTTCAGATGCATTTTCATTTTGTATGTAAAAACACACTTGAGAACCATGGGTGATTTTAAATATTTACAGTCAGATTTATCACTTCTGAAACTTTTTGGATGCCAAAGGAATCAAGAAAAAACACAAATAATGCCTTAGTTGATGAAATGCAGTGAACAAACGGCCAATGTTCGCTAAGCACTCTGGCTGTTGTTGCCCCTTCAGCTCTCGCTTCTATCTACCGTCATTTCTCCTCACTTTCGGAATTCTGAAGTAGGTTAAATGTCTCTCACGCTTATCCCGATTTCCATAATTATTTACAGTGCAAAAATTGACAATTTCGGTGATTTTAATGGGCCCGCTACGCTGGAAATAATGGCAAGTGCCTACCTGCAGTTCATCGCTTGTACTCCACTTGGAGTAGTGTAGCAACAGTACGGGTCATGGGTCGTGACCCGACTGCCGTGAAACCTCCCTATAGCAATGAAGTGGTGCAGGAACAATTGCAGAAGAGGTGCTGAGCCTCCAGAACACCGAATGCCGCCGCGGGTGCAAAGCTGATAGTGTAAGGTTGACCTGTCACCACCACCCGTTCCCCTCAATCCGAACAGTTCCATCCGTAAAGGTTCAGCTGAGTTTCTGAAACTGGGCTCCGGGAAAACAAGCCCGAACATTTTTCAACTGACGTTCGTTCCGTGGTAGCTGAAAACATTAGAGATGCAAACAGTTCACTACAAATATAATTTATGATTTGTTAACCTATTATGGAGTTTTGTCACATGCTGCCAATATATAATATTTAACGGTAAAAATTACACAAGATGCTGGAATAACTCAGCATCTCTGGAGAAAAAGGATAGGTTTTTCGGGTCGGGACCCACCTGAAAAGTCACTGTACTGTTTGTTCAGGGACGCTGCCTGACCTGCTGAGTTACTCCAGCACCTTGTGTCTACCTGGATAGGTGACATTTCAAGCCGGGACCCTTTGTCAGGCAGATCATGGGCGGTGGGGGGGGGGGGGGGGGGGGAGGGGGGGGGGGAGAATGCTGGGAGAGAGGAGGGGCAGGACAAAGCCTGGTGATGTCACACTAGTCAACCTGAGGAGCAACTTCATCAACAGCCTCTTTCCACCAAGATGCAGTACAGCCCGCCACAGTAGATCCTCCTTCCTTGTGGCTATCAAACAGTACAACTACTCCCCTTCTGTCGTGGAGTAGACTGACTCCCTCCCCCTCCCCCCACAACCCCAAATCCTTTCCACTCGTCACTTTAGTTTCATGTTTCATGTGTTTTTTGACTGTTTGCAAATCAATGTCCCTCCTGGGATAAATACAGTTCTATCGTATTGTATTGTAATACGTTGACACAAGTCAGGAGGATTTTTTGATAGACATTTTGATAGGTTGTACAGATGAGAAAACGTCAGCTATCCATGTTCTCCAGACATGCTGCCTGACCTGTAGAGTCACTCCAGCATTTTGTGTCTTTTTTTTGTAAATCACCATCTGCAGTTGCTTGTTCCTGATATTTAATGGTGGTTAAATAGTCGAAGCAGTATATTTCTGCCCACCACGTTGAAGCAATGAAGAGCTGAAGGCCGCAGTGTTAATGCAATGAGTTGACACACAGCCACGACGCAACATACACACTGGGTTACATTGTGTGGTCCTATATAAGTGTGGTGGTATTACAATGGTGTATAAGAGTTATACCACCACATTTAGGATTCAGAAACCTGTGGTAATGATCCAGAGATCAAGAAGCTAAGAAAGCTGTTCACTAATTAAATGAATCTGAAATACAAAACTGTGTGATTAGTTGTGACCAGAAGACTGGCTTCAAGGATGGAAATGTGCTGACATTCCCTTCCCTTTGTAATTTGTGATTCAGACCCACGGTAATGTGGTTGACACTTAATTGGCCAGTGAAATGGCCCAGCAAGCGTTCAGTTCAAGGGCAAAGAGGAAGGGGTAATAAATACAGGGACTGCTGGTGGTGCAGTGATTAAAAACAATGTGTCAGTGTGTGCACACATAGCATGGCATTGAGCTGCCCTCCACCTGCATCACGGCCCGTGACAGGGAACCGCATTGTCCCTGTGTCCTGCGGCACAGCAGAAGAAACAAGAGATTGGCAACACTTTCAAACTGGCAATTGTTTGATATTTACACAGTTGTTCTTTATTACACAATACACTTTTCAGAAGTTCTTGGTTTTGGTGAAAAGTAGTTGGAAGAATCCACTTTTGAGGTTTTTTTTCTTTTGCTTCTTTCACTGTGATTGCATTGTGCTATTGTAACCAGATATGTTCAGTTCTTTGCTATATTTCATGTCAATTTAATTAAGACATAGCCTTATGGAGCAATGCAGCATGAGAATCGACCCTTTGGCCCACTGAGACGGCATTGACCATGAAGCACCCATTTTTAATCCGACCCTTTAGATTCTGCCACTTACCGTGCCCAATTAATCCATCAATGTGCATGTCTTCGGAGTGTGGGGGAAAGTGGAGTGTCGACAGGAAGCCACAGGTAGTCAGCAAGAACATGCAAACTCCCCACAGGCAGCACGCGAGTATAGCATTTAACCCGGGTCGCTGGAGCATCTCTATTAGATGTGCCAGTGTGCTGCCTGCGATGCAGTTCGCTCAAATTTAGTTTAGTTTAGTTTAGTTTAGAGATACAGAGCGGAAACAGGCCCTTTGACCCACTG
Organism: Leucoraja erinaceus; assembly: GCF_028641065.1. Lineage (NCBI taxonomy): Eukaryota > Metazoa > Chordata > Chondrichthyes > Rajiformes > Rajidae > Leucoraja > Leucoraja erinaceus. Next base: position 57,601,381 of record NC_073385.1, read on the forward strand.
TGTCCGTGTCGACCAGCGATCCCTGCACATTAACACTATCCCCCACAAACAAGGGACAATTTTTCTATTTACCAAGCCAATTAACCTAAATACTTGCAGGAGCAGGGAGGTTCTACTGCAGTTGTACAGGGTCTTGGTGAGACCACACCTGGAGTATTGCGTACAGTTTTGGTCTAATCTGAGGAAAGACATTCTTGCCATGGAGGGAGTACAGAGAAGGTTCACCAGACTGATTCCAGGGATGTCAGGACTTTCATATGAAGAAAGACTGGATAGACTCGGCTTGTACTCGTTAGAATTTAGAAGATTGAAGGGGGATCTTATAGAAACAAGGGGTCACAGTTTAAGGATAAGGGGGAAATCTTTTAGGACCGAGATGAGAAAAACATTTTTCACACAGAGAGTGGTGAATCTCTGGAATTCTCTGCCACAGAAGGTAGTTGAGGCCAGTTCATTGGCTATATTTAAGAGGGAGTTAGATGTGGCCCTTGTGGCTAAAGGGATCAGGTGGTATGGAGAGAAGGCAGGTACGGGATACTGAGTTGGATGATCAGCCATGATCATATTGAATGGCGGTGCAGGCTCGAAGGGCCGAATGGCCTACTCCTGCACCTAATTTCTATGTTTCTATGTCTTTGGAGTGTGGGAGGAAACCGAAGATCTTGGAGAAAACCCCGGAGGTCACGGGGAGGAGGTACAAACTCCGTACTGGCAGCATCTGTGGTCAGGATCGAACCCGGGTCGCTGGCGCTGCAAGCGCTGTAAGGCAGCAACTCTACTGCTGCACCACCGTGCCAAAGTTAATGAAGAAAGATGACAAATTCTCTCTTGCTGTTTGTCCACTCTTAGTACTATGCCCCTTACATTTGCTTGTTGTACCCATGCAGAATAAGAGCTTCAATAGAGGTCTGATTCATACTGACCGTGGGTCTCCACTGACAGTCTGAGCACCCCACTGCCAATGTCTGGCACACACTGCCAGACTAAACTCCTACTGGCTGGCTGTGCCCCCTCTGCCCATCTCTAAGCCCCACTAATTCTGTGTGAGACAATGTATATAGTGGGTAGCCGTTGGCTTCCAAGAATGCATGTCATTATGGTTTTGGGATGTTTCTTGCATCGCTGTTTTATCTTTGGCAGACTCAGTAAAGGGTGTGTTTGCAAATCTGCACCCAACGGACTTAGGAAAACTAGATAAACTTCCTTAGGGGTGAAATGCAAGCTCCACCTTCTTCATGTTCCGATATAAGAGTGTGGACCCAAAGGGCAGTGTATAGACCCAATTCCCAGCACACGGACTCAGAGCACAAAACAAGACTACAGACAAAGTTGTATATTTTACTTCCCATCCAGAAGAAATTAACACAGAACATTGAGCTGTTGAGAAAGCATTGAGATTTCCTCCGTCTTTTGCCAAAGAAAATAAACCAGCTTGTTTTGCATGTTGTAAGAAGCTGCCTGGGTCAGTTATATTTTCACTTGGTCTTTCCACACGTAAACTATTCTCTGCAATATTTATCCCATCCCCTTCCTATTGCACTTTATGCAGGGGAGTCTAAGGTCATTGGACATTTTCCAGTCCAATGTTCATTCAGCTTGTGGTTAAAGAACACTTGTAATTTCCATATATGATTATTTTTGAACTCATCAAATAGTTGAAAGCACAACCTAATGCAAGTTCTTTGAATCAAGCATACACTCAGATATAACAGATTAATATATATGTTTCAGGGCTGCCTTTTGTTCATTATCATCGCACGGAGGCGCTGCGGTGGAGTTGCTGCTTTACAGTGCTTGCAGCGCCAGAGACCCGGGTTCGATTCCAACTGCGGGTGATGTCTGTACGGAGTTTGTACCCGTGCAGACTTTGTGCGGTTTTCTCCAAGTCTTCGGTTTCCTGTGTAGGAAAGAATTGCAGATTTCGGTTTCCTCCCACACTCCAAAAATGTGCAGGTTTGTAGGTTAATTGGCTTGGTAAATGTAAACTTTGTCCCTAGTGTGTGTAAGATAATGTTAATGTGCGGGGATCGCTCATCGGCGCGGACCAGGTGGGCCGAAGGGCCTGTTTCCGCGCTACATCTCTAAACTAAATTAACTAAATGATCATTTTAGTACATTAAATGTCCACCACAGTTCTTTATCGTCTTTGACACAATCTGGCAAGATTCCGACAGTCTCGGAAGATTTTTACATCTCGATACCACAGATGAATTATTGCCTCAATGAGTTCTGCCTTGTGGTCCAGTCCTTTCCTTTCACCCTCTCCTTGGTAATTGACCACAAATTCTCTATTAAATTCCAGTCTAGCGATTTACCAGGCCAGTCCAAGACACGTATCATCTTCTGCTGGAAAAATTGGGTCACCATCTTTGATGTATGACACGGTGAAAGGTCTTGCTGAAATATCCCAGATCCATCTGGAAATAACCTTCACCATCTCCAGCACCACTTTCCCCTGCAATACATCGATATATTGTGGTGATTGTATCTTTTGGTCAAGTGGGTGTAGAGTATCAACACCTTAGGGGAGATGCAGCGAGACCTGGGTGTCATGGTACACCAGTCATTGAAGGTAGGCATGCAGGTGCAGCAGGCAGTAAAGAAAGCGAATGGTATGTTGGCTTTCATAGCAAGAGGATTTGAGTATAGGAGCAGGGAGGTTCTGCTGCAGTTGTACAGGGTCTTGGTGAGACCACACCTGGAGTGTTGCGTGCAGTTTTGGTCTCCAAATCTGAGGAAGGACATTATTGCCATAGAGGGAGTGCAGAGAAGGTTCACCAGACTGATTCCTGGGATGTCAGGACTGTCTTATGAAGAAAGACTGGATAGACTTGGTTTATACTCTCTAGAATTTAGGAGATTGAGAGGGGATCTTATAGAAACTTACAAAATTCTTAAGGGGTTGGACAGGCTAGATGCAGGAAGATTGTTCCCGATGTTGGGGAAGTCCAGGACAAGGGGTCACAGCTTAAGGATAAGGGGGAAATCCTTTAAAACCGAGATGAGGAGAACTTTTTTCACACAGAGAGTGGTGAGTCTCTGGAACTCTCTGCCACAGAGGGTAGTTGAGGCCAGTTCATTGGCTATATTTAAGAGGGAGTTAGATGTGGCCCTTGTGGCCAAGGGGATCAGGGGTATGGAGAGAAGGCAGGTACGGGATACTGAGTTGGATGATCAGCCATGATCATATTGAATGGCGGTGCAGGCTCGAAGGGCCGAATGGCCTACTCCTGCACCTAATTTCTATGTTTCTATGTTTCTATGTTTCTATGAAGTGCTGAAACAACCCCAGACCATCTTTTCAGGATATTGGACGAACTGGCATTTTCCTCACCAGCTCATTGACTGAAACAGACTTTAGTGATACTGTGGAAACAGGCCCTTCGGCCCACCATGTCCACACCAACCAGCAATCACCCCAGACACTTCACACAAGCCAATTGACCTACAAACCTAAATGTCTTCGGAATGTGGGAGGAAACTGGAGCATCGGGAGAAAAAAAACATGCAGCCACAGGGAGAATATATAAAATCCGTACCGACAGCACCTGAAGTCAGGATCGAACCAGGGTCTCTGGCGCTGTAAGACACCAATTCTACTGTGGGGCAACTGTGCCAACACACTATCTCTGAATATGTTGGCTACATTGACACAGAACCAGGAAATAGCTCTCTCTAGTCCTCACATGTCTAATCAGGGACCCTGCTGCTATTTCTTCTTCATCTCAGCAGTTAGAACTTATTTTTTCATTGGCCTTCTGGCTATACAACCGACTTCAATAAGGCCCTAGTAGTGCATGGTGTTTGAGCACATTGAGACTGCTGCTACATCTAAATCTTTCTTCAGGGCAGTACTTGGCATTCTCAGATCCTTCTTACTTTCCCAAATCAGAAGGTGGGCTGACTGGCAGAAGAGAAAGAGTGGGAATAAGGGGGGCCTGGGAATAAAGGGGGCCTTTTCTGGCTGGCGGCTGGTGACGAGTGATGATCCGCAGGGGTCGGTGTGGGTCAATTACTTTTCCCATTATATGGTGATGACCTGGATGATGGAATTGATGGTTTTGTGGCCAGATTTGTGGATGATATAGAGGTAGGCGGAGGAGCGGGTAGTGTTGAAGGTGCAGGGACTCTGCAGAAGGACTTGGACTGGTCGGGAGAGTGTGAAAAGAAATGGCAAATGGAATGCAGCATAGCAAAGTGTACGGTCATGCACTTTGGTAGAAGGAATAAAACCATATAACCATATAACCATATAACAATTACAGCACGGAAACAGGCCATCTCGGCCCTACAAGTCCGTGCCGAACAAATTTTTTTCCCCTTAGTCCCACCTGCCTGCACTCATACCATAACCCTCCATACCCCTTCTCATCCATATGCCAAAAGCGTAGACTATTTCCTAAACAGGGAGAGGATTCAGAATTTAGAAGTACTAAGGGACTTGGGAGTGCTGGTGCAGGATTCCCAAAAGATTAATTTGTGGTTAGCATTAATTTTGAGAAGAAATAGAATATAAAAGCAAGTATATAATGCTGAGGGGAGCAGAGAGGATCATTGGCGTCTCCCTACCCTTTGTACAAGAACTGTTCCAGAGCCGCTGCCTGAAAAAAGCACTGAGAATAGCAAAGGACAGACTGCACCCCCTCCACACACACCTGGATCTCCTGCCATCAGGCAAGAGATACCGTAGCATCAAAACCCAGACAACCAGACTGCTAAACAGCTTCCTGACACAGGCTGTGAGGCTGCTAAACACTCACTCTGCGGCTTTGCACTGACATTTTAATAACTCTGGCACTGGCCACTCAAATCAGCTGCCCTGGACATTTTAATGATTGTTTTTACTGTATTTTAATGTTGCTGCTTTACATGCTTTTAACTATTTCTACTGTTTCATCAGGGACTGGATTGTTTTTACTGTTATTATGTGTGAAATGTTTTAAGTTTCATGTGCGATGCTCCGGCCTGGGAAACGTCTTCTCATTTTGCACTGTACAACTGTTGCTTTGCAAGATGACAATAAAGGTTGATTGATTGATTGATTGAGACTCTACAACATGTTGGTGAGGCCACGTTTGGAATATTGTGAGTAGTTTGGGCTCCATATCTGAGGAATATGCTGGCTTTGAAGGGGGTCCAGAGGAGGTTTACCAGAATGAACCCAGGGATGATTGGGTTAATGTATGAGGAGCATTTGATGGCCCTGGGCCTGTACTCGCTGGAGTTTAGATGGATCTGGGGGTTTCTCGTTGAAACCTTAATAATGAAAAGCTGAATGTGGAGAGGATGGTTTCAGTAGTGGGATTGTAGAATATCAGGACATACCTTTACAAGAGAGTTTTATTGTCATGTGTCCCAGATAGGACTATGACATTCTTGCTTGCTGCAGCATAACAGAATATGTAAACATAATACAGAACGGGAGATAAAGGTTCAGTGTCTCTAGACCATGGACCATATATATACATAATAAATAACAGATAAAGTGCAATAGTAATAAAAGACTGTTATTGTTCAGAGCTTATTTGATGTTGTGTTTAATCGCCTGATGGCTGTGGGGAAGAAGCTGTTCCTGAACCTGGATGTTACAGATCTCAGGCTCCTGTACCTTCTTCCCGATGGCAACGGAGAGATGAGTGTGTGGCCAGGATGGTGTGGGTCTTTGATGATGTTGGCTGCCTTTTTGAGGCAGCAACTGCGATAAATCCCTTCGATGGTGGGGAGGTCAGAGCCAGTGATGGACTGGGCAGAGGTCACAACTTTCTGCATTCTTTTCCGCTCCTGGACGTTCAAGTTCCCGAACCAAGCCACAATCCAACCAGTCAGCATGCTCTTTACTGTGCATCTGTAGAAGTTTGAGAGAGTCCTCCTTGACATACTGACTCTCCGTAATCTTCTCAGGAAGTAGAGGCACAGATGTGCCTTCTTTATAATTGCATCAGTGTGCTGGGACCAGGAAAGATCTTCAGAAATACGCAAATATGCAGGAATTTGAAGTTTTTAACCCTTTCCACCATCGTCCTGTTGATGTAAACGGGATTGTGGGTCCCTATCCTACCCCTTCCAAAGTCCGCAATCAGTACCTTAGTTTTGCTGGTGTTGAGAGCCAGGTTATTGTGCTGGCACCATTTGGTCAATCGGTTGATCTCACTTCTATACTCTTACTCATCACCATCTGTGATTCGTCCCACAACAGTGGTGTCGTCGGCAAACCTGATGATGGAGTTCGCACTATGTCAGGCTACACAGTCATGAATATAGAGTGAGTACAGCAGATGAGGAGATGAGGAGGAATTTCTTTAAGCAAAGGGTGGTGAATCTGGGGAATCCATTGCCACAGATGATGGTGGAGGCCCAGCCACTGGGTATTTTTAAAGGAGAAATTGATAGTTTCTTGATTAGTAAGGGTGTCAACGGTTATTTGGGAGAAGGCAGGAGAATGGGATTGAGATGGAAAAATAGATTAGCCATGATTGAATGACAAAGCAGACTCGATGGGCCTAATTCTGCTCCTTTGTCATATGATCTCATGATCAGCAAGGCCTCATCTCTTGGAGTTTAAGAAGGAACTGCAGATGCTGGAAAATCGAAGGTACACAAAAAAAAAATCTGGAGAAACTCAGCGGGTGCAGCAGCATCTATGGAGCGCAGGAAATAGGCAACGTTTCGGGCCGAAACCCTTCTTCAGACTGATCGGGGCGGGGGGGGGCGGGGACAAGAAGGAAAAAGGAGGAGGAGCCCGAAGGCTGGGGGATGGGAGGAGACAGCAGGGGGACTGAGGAAGGGGAGGAGATAGCAAGGACTAACAACATTGGGAGAATTCGATGTTCATGCCCCCAGGATGCAGACTCCCCAAGCGGAATATGAGGTGCTGTTCCTCCAATTACCGGTGCTGCTCGCTGTGGCCATGGAGGAGACCCAGGACAGAGAGGTCTGAGACGGAGTGGGAGGGGGAGTTGAAGTGCTGAGCCACCGGGAGGTCAGCTTGGTTATTGCGGACCGAGCGGAGGTGTTCGGCGAAACGATCGCCCAACCTCCGCTTGGTCTCACCGATATAGATCTGCTGACATCTAGAGCAGCGGATGCAATAGATGAGGTTGGAGGAGATGCAGGTAAACCTCTGTCGCACCTGGAACGACTGCTTGGGTCCTTGAACGGAGTCGAGGGGGGAGGTAAAGGGACAAGTGTTGCATCTCTTGCGGTTGCAAGGGAAAGTGCCCGGGGAGGGGGTGGTACGAGAGGGAAGGGAAGAATTGACAAGGGAGTTATGGAGGGAGCGGTCTTTGCGGCAGGCAGATATGGGGGGAGATGGGAAGATGTGGCGAGTGGTGGGGTCACGTTGGAGGTGGCAAAACTGACGGAGGATTACTTTTTGTATGTGACGGCTGGTGGGGTGAAAGGTGAGGACTAGGGGGACTCTGCCCTTGTTGCGAGCGGGGGAATGGGGAGAGAGAGCAGTGTTGCGGGGTATGGAAGAGACCCTGGTGCGAGCCTCATCTATGGTGTAGGAGGGGAACCCCTGTTTTATGAATAATGAGGACATTTCAGATGTCCTGGTGTGGAACGCCTCACCCGTGGAGCAGATGCGGCGTAGACGGAGGAATTGGGAGTAGGGAATGGAGTCCTTACAGGAAGCAGGGTGGGAAGAAGTGTCGTCCAGATAGCCATGTGAGTCAGTGGGTTTATAGATGTTATGCACTTCAACTCCCCCTCCCACTCCGTCTTCGACCTCTCTGTCCTGGGTCTCCTCCATGGTCACAGCGAGCAGCACCGGAAATTGGAGGAACAGCACCTCATATTCCGCTTGGGGAGTCTGCATCCTGGGGGCATGAACATCGAATTCTCCCAATTTTGTTAGTCCTTGCTATCTCCTCCCCTTCCTCAGTCCCCCTGCTGTCTCCTCCCATCCCCCAGCCTTCGGGCTCCTCCTCCTTTTTCCTTTCTTGTCCCCGCCTCCCCCCACCCCCGATCAGTCTGAAGAAGGTATTCGGCCCGAAACGTTGCCTATTTCCTTCGCTCCATAGATGCTGCTGCACCCGCTGAGTTTCTCCAGCTTTTTTGTGTACCCTCATCTCTTGGAGTTGTCTTCCTTTGGTGGCCTCATCTGCCTGTCGACTTCAGCGATAGTGATCCGGTTTCATCCCCTTGCTTGATAATCCTGGAGGCAGAAGCTTTCTCACCCCTACCATGTTTGCCATCTCTCACTGTGACTTTGGGCAATGCTGATGGGAGGTTATGATCATTGTTCGCCTCCTTGGAGTGGTACCCATTTTGTGAATTGCTAATTTGTAGGTCGAGTCCACACTGAGGAATGTTAGCATTCATTTTGAGTGGACTAGAATATAAAGGCAAGTGTGAAATGCTGAGACTTTATAACACGCTGGCTGGCGAGGCTACATTTGGCACATTGCAAGCAGTTTTCAGCCCCATATGTGAGGAAGGATGTGCTGGGGTTGGAGAAGGTCTAGAGAAGGTTTACAGGAATGATCCCGGGGATAATTGTGTTAACGCATGGCAAGTGTTTGACGGCTCTGGGACTATACTTGCTGGAGGATGAGGGTATTTCTCATTGAAACCAACTGAATAATGAAAGACTGAGATAGAGTGGATGTGGGGAAGATGTTTCCAGTAATTGCGTGATATCCAATTTGTAACTTGCTTGATGAGTTCTTCTCTAATGACAACAAACAGTGGGCGGAGGATGCAATGCTTGGTTACTTAGTCCTTCTTTTGAATGTCCTTCTTTAGTCCTTCAGTTTTGCTTCATCTTTGTTTATATTTCCAGGCACATGTTAAATTATAGATATCTTTGTTTACCATTTCATCACATACATTCCACACGTCTTCATTTGCAGACCATCCTCATCCAGGTGCGTTCATGCATTCCAGTATCATACCTGATTCTTTAGTTCTTGCTCATTATTATTCTAGTCACCACATTGTTTATCAATCCTCAAACTCTTGACTTCTTACTGGTTCTTTTGGGAATCAGGTTAGTCTATTTCAGTTGGATTCCTCCATTTGTTGCTTTCTGATTTGTCACTGAGCAACACATTCTCTATTTTTTGCACACTGCACTGGGATGATGCTATAATGCATCTAACCGAAGGCAAGTTTCACAGAAATCACTGGAAATGAATACCCGGAGAATGGAAAACTACCATTAGATATTTATAGGCTTTCAGAAAAATATAAGAATAAATGGCAGGCATAGAAATTCATATGAAAAATAGTCAAATCAGCCTGTGAATCAATGCATTTATACAAGAATGTACAAGTTCGTTTTCAGGACTTGATTTCTCCATGATGAGGAATTGACATCTATTGTATGTAAATCTGCCTGAGCTGAAATACATTTGTTGATTTAACATTTTCCATAATTTGGACAGACCAATGGAATGCATCCCAAACTATTTGCTCTGCAATGCCAGGGGCAAACGGCAAACATAGGCCACACCTTGATTCAAAATTACAGTCCAGAAAAGGTGCGGCTTGCAATGGATGCTATTCAAATGCAGCAAGTAAAGAGTTTATTGGAATCATGAAAGTCCTCAGCAAGGAAGGTTTAGGCCCTGCTACATACAGAAACATGTTCCTAAAAGTAAAAGGCTTATTTCTCACTGAGTCTTATGCTTGGTACTCATAACATCGTGCGGCACACTAATAGGCTCATCTGCCCCACAAATGTTGGAGTTACTCAGTGGGTCACACAGCATCTCTGGAGAACATGACACACTGTGTGCATGTGGACCATGATGTCTATCAACATTAATCTAATTTGCCTGCATTTGGCCCATATTCCTCTGCTCCATCCCCATTCGCGTACCTGTCCAAACACTTGTATCTCCAAATAGAGTGCGGAAGAGATACTAAAGGAACTGATTACCGAGACATTGTGCTGTGGATAGAGACGAGCTGTAATGCAGGAGCAGATCCAAGCAGTCATGGTGAGTTACAGAATGCGGGGTTTGAAATCCTGATCTGAAATGAACAGGAAACCAAGACTTTACAAGTACTTTATTTGGTCATGTATGTCATTTATTCATTCACAGGATGTAGACATTTGACAAAGCCAGCATTCAAGTGCTAAGTTCTTGTTAAAAAAATAGTCACATAGTGCTGGAGTAACTAAGTTACATAGTCACATATAGTCACATAGTGCTGGAGCAACTAAGTTACAGAGATAGGTTGAATAAGTTAGGTCTTTATTCTCTGGAGCGCAGAAGGTTAAGGGGGGGACCTGATAGAGGTCTTTAAAATGATGAGAGGGATAGACAGAGTTGATGTGGACGAGCTTTTCCCTTTGAGAATAGGGAAGATTCAAACAAGAGGACATGACTTCAGAATTAAGGGACAGAAGTTTAGGGGTAATATGAGGGGGAACATCTCTTTACGCAGACACACTGGTGGCGGTGAGGATGAGTATCAACCAGTGGAAGTGGTGGAGGCAGGTTCATTGGTATCATTTACCTGTCCAAACACTTGATATCTCCATGTGGATGAGGCGGGAAGGACACCTGTGGTATTTGTGCAGGCAGGTGGTACTAAAGGGAAAAAAAAATTTGTTCGGCATGGACTTGTAGGGCCGAGATGGCCTGTTTCCGTGCTGTAATTGTTATATGGTTATATGGTTATAACTCAGCAGGTCAGGCAGCATCTCTGGAGAACAAGGACATGTGACCTTACCGATTGGAACCCTTCTTCAGTCTGGCTAAGTTCTAGTTGTTTTGTGAAAGTACTACTGTTTGTGGGTAAGTGTGTCTGTTTAGTGTTCAGCCATGAGCGAATGGCGGTGCGGGCTCGACGGACCTGGTGGTCTACTCTCGCACCTACTTTCTATGTTTCTATGTTTCAGCCACTGAAGGGGTTCCCTCAATGCACAAATTTGATCCAAATGACACGAAGGAACGCCAATACATCTCCAACAAGTGGAGTTGGAGACTTTTACACTAGTTTAGTTTAGTTTAGAGATACAACGCGGAAACAGGCCCTTCAGTCCACCGAGCCCTTGCCAACCAGCGATCCCCGTACACTAGCACTATCCTACACACTAGGGACAATTTACAATCTCTACCGAAGCCAATTACCCTACAAACGTGTATGTCTTTGGAGTGTGGGAGCAAACCAGAGCACTCAGGGGGGAAAACCTACACGGTCACAGAGAGAACGTGCAAACTCCGTACAGACCGCAACCGTTATCAGGATCAAATACGGCTCTCTGGCATTGTAAGGCAGCAGCTCTACCGCTGTGCCACCGTACTGCTCCGTGTCAACTTGTCCTTGTCTGTTCAAATGGTTAAGTCTTGTAGATTTGGTGGTGGAGTAAAAGTGTTTGCAAGTTGCTGTATACAGTATGTACACACAACCTAACGCATACTAGTTCTCTGTCAAGCATATGTTAAGACTATGCTGCAGCCTCAAGCTCTTCATTCTCTGATGCGCCCAACATGCCTTTCCCTCCTCCTCACTGAACACATCGGGTTAGTTTATGGTGGAGTGCAGCTCTACACTTGTTAATGCTTTAAGGAGTTTCAAATGTGTGTGTCAAATCCTAATCCATCTGATTTAAACAGAGGTGGGAGCAATCCATATAAACTGGACATCCCTATTAGCTCTTCCAGTTTAGGCATTCTGCCAGATGCTTGCGTAAGGGATTTGCAGGGTCAGTTGGTCTGAGCATGCTCTTATTGCACCCAACCCTAATGACCAGGTCAAAATTAAATGATATGTCTGGTTTCATTCTTATTATCTTTGTGGTGGCTATAATAATCAAAATCAAATTCAGCCATCAGGAGTCATTGCAAAGATTATCAATGTCTCATCTTACAAAAAACACTCAATTTTGCAGCTGTAAATAATGAATCTACAATTACCACTTTAAGCTCTCTTAATTTTGGATACTGTTCTATTACTTTTCCCATTACCAATGTGTTTTCAGATTTAAGATAATTAATCTCTCATGCCGCCCAATTTTTGCTATTACACTTTGTTCTTTCTTTCCTGTCTGTTATTTTATTCACTGAGTGAAGTGGATGAGGATTGAGTTACCCCAGTGAGTAGAGAAGATGAGGATTGTGTTCCTCAGAGGGTGAAGTTAAGCATGATTGTGTTTGTCAGTGATTGGTTTTGGTATTGATTTATTATTACCACAGATACAATGAGAACTTTGTTTTGCATCCTAGCCAGGCAAATCGTACTGTACATAAATACAATGAAACCATACAACAGGTGGTGCAAAAAGAAAAAGGAAACAGTACAGGAAATAGTATTACAGTTACAGAGAAAGGGCAGGTATACTGTAACAGAGTAGATTAGGAGATCAGGAATGCGTCCATAGTTTATGAGAAGTCCATTTAAGAGTATGATAACAACGAGGAAGAAGCTTTTCTTGAATTTGCTTTCAATCTTCTGATGGAGAGGGGAGAAGAGGAAATGACTGGCATGAGTGGTCCTTGATTATGTTGCTACCTCCGCGAGGAGCCTGAAGAATCGATGGAATCGATTGAGAGGGGTACAGAAGGCTGCTTGGCATGTACAGTGCATGTACTGTATCTCGGTTCAGAGCTTTCTGCAATTTTTTGTGGTCTTGGGCAGAGCTGTGGCTTGGGCAAGCTATGATGCATCCTGCTAGGGTGCTTACTCTGATGTATCTGTAGAAATTGATAATGGTCATTTGGAGACATGCCAAATGGCCTCAGTCTTGGTGCACTTTCTTGGCCATGGTGTCATTGTGGATGACCAGAACAAATTGTTGGTAGTATTTCTGCCTAAGAACTCGACCATCTCAAGTTCAGCACCGCTGATGTTGATTGGAGTGTGTATTCCACCTCCTTCCTGAAGTGATGACAAAATCCTTCATCTTGCTGACATTGAGGAGGGGGATTGTTGTCTTGACACCATGTTACTAAGCCCACTAGTTCCTTCCTGCACTCCGTCTCGTTATTATTAGTGATCTGGCCCACTCTAGCGGTGTCGTCTGTAAACTTATAAATGGAGTTAAAGCAGAATTTGGCAGCATAGTTGTGACTGTATATTCATTCATCATCATTGAAAACATTAGCGACACAGTGGTGCTGGTTTCCGACAAGCACGGTGACCGACTAAATTAAGAGGCTGAGAATGCATGGTTGCAGGGCCCAGTTGTTGAGAATTGTTGTGAAGGATGTTCTGTCATTTATCCTTATTGATTGTGGTAAATGGGTCAGGAAGCCAATAATCCAGTGGCAGAGAGAGGTGTTGAATCCTAGGACCAGCACAAGCTTGTTCCTCACTGTGTGTCGGTGAATACACATGTTCCTCACTAAGGGGATTCATTCTTCACTGAATTACGGAAAGGACATTGGTTTGTAATCAGAAGTTTTCCCTGCTTGTATGTAAAATGCTGCTAGAAGTCTTCAAGAGGTTTGAAGGACTTGCAGGTCTACTTTATCTCACAACAGTGCCACCACTTCTGCTGGGTCTGTGCCACTGAGGGAGTACAAGTATTGTAATGAAAGCAGAAAGCATCGGAAATACTCAGGCAATATATGTGGAAAGAGAAATATGTACTAGATTCTTTGTTAGAATTAGGAAAAATAGAAAACAAGTCAGTAGTAGATAAGGTCGGGAAGGGATGGGTAGAACAAAGGATAGGCTGAGACCAAGTGACTTCAAGTGACATTTCGTGGCTTCTAACTATCCTGTTTGTTCCACCCATCCCTCATTCTACCCATCTTCTCTGTACAAAAACAGGGGGGGGGAAGAGAGATCATAATCATAATCATGCTTTATCAGCCAAGTATGTTTTGCAACATACGAGGAATTTGATTTGCCATAGAGGCATACCAATAAAAAGCAACAATACACACAAAATACATTTTAACATGAACATCCACCACAGTGACTCCTCCACATTCCTCACTGTGATGGAAGGCGAAAAAAGGTCAATCTCGTCCTTTCTTTGTTCTCTCACAGTCAGGGGCCTCGAGGTGGATAAATAAATTATTCCGCAGAAAATATAGCCCTGGTGAAATTCAGCAGGTTAGGCAGGATCTGTGGAGGGAAATGTCTTGAGCTTTTAAAAAAATCAAAATTCCAGTATCGCTTGTCTCTTGTAGCTCTCTGATTGTTGCCCAGCAAGTTGTCCTGATATTTCCAATTTGCTTTCTCAAGAGCAATGAAAATGAATATACGTCAATCACATGATGATATCTTAATTGTGGGTCTTTGATGAATGAAATCAATGCTGGAAGGGTGAGTTACAGAATGCTGCAGTCATTGGGAGCCAGAGACACCCAACTGGTCAGGCAGCAGCTGGAGGGGAAGAAAACTGATAAAAAATGTGATAAAAAATGAAATAGCGATGCTGGATGAGGATTAAATGCTGCAGTGCGTAAGAACGTTTCCATTCTTCATTGAAACAAGGGCATGGAGTCTTTTATCTCCTCCTGAGATGGCAAGCAGGCTCTAAGTTTAACTTATCAGCCGAAGATGATACCTCCTGGGCAAATAAAAGTTTGGCTTGGCACAGACACTGTGGGCCAAAAGGCCTGTTCCTATGCTGTACAGTTCTATGTTTCGACATTGCAACTTTTCCTCAGTTGATGATTTGGCACACTAAGTGATTACATAGGAAATCAATTTTAACAAGCCACATCTAACCCAGGAGCATCAATATTAACGTCATCAAAACACGCTACGTTTTAACTTGGGGTTGAAGGTTTAAAAACTATCAACGTAAGTGTTATACTCCATGATAACTTTTGTCCGGGAAGCCAATTCGTGTTATCGGCTTTGACTGTGGATCTTTAAATTCTGAAAATACAAGTGCACAGATTCTAATCATATTGCGCATGCAGGAAACTCAGCACTCCTGACTCCTCGCATTGTCCTCATTTATTGTTGTGAGCCCATTACAGGAACTTGCTTAGTAACTATTAGCTGTGCAATAGGTCACAGTGATCATTTCACCCTAGAGAAAATGACAGATTACTCATCATGGCATGTCATTAAATGTATCCTGGACAGCTGTTACTCAACAAAAGTGGGTATTTGCGTCAACATTTTCTCCCAACTTTACCAGATTGCTACAATTTCTACTTTAATAGAATATAAGTATTTCTGTTCTTCTTCCTCTTTCTAGCTTTTAAAGAAACGTATTTCCATTTTAGTCCCATGGCCTCTGTGTAACATCATTGTCTGTCTCATTTGTTCCTCCTTGTCTTTAGTTTGGTGTTAGTTTAGAGATACAGCGTGGAAACAGGCCCTTCTGCCCACCGAGTGCATGCCAACCAGTCATTGCCCCGGACACTATTTACAGAAGATAATTAACCTTCAAACCTGTATGACTTTGTAGTATGGGAGGAAATCTGAGCATCTGGAGAAAACCCACGTGGTCACAGGGAGAACATACAAACTCCGTACAGACAGCACCTGTAGTCAGGATCGAACCCTGGTCTCTGGCGCTGTAAGGCAGCAACTCTACCGCTGCGCACAATTAGGATTCACCACCACTTGGTTTGACAATTGCTCGACTTAAGACAGCAAGAAATTGCAGAAAGTCCATTATACAAACCAGCATTACCTCCTCCCATCAACCCCCGTAAGTCAACTCATGATGCAACTTCATGTTGCAACGAGAAAACAGCTGCTTAATGAAGACCACTCACACCCGAGTCATTCCCTCAGTCATAGTCATACAGCACGGGAACAGTCCCTTCAGCCCAACTCGTCAAGATGCCCCATCTAAGCCAGTAATTGGTCCATATCCCTCTAAACCCTTACTATCCATTTACCTGCCCATTGCCTTTAAATTATGATGCCTGACCCGCTGAACACTTTGAGTGCTCCAGCACTTTGTGACTTTTTTTGTAAATCGGCAACTGCAGTTCCTTGTATCCACATCTCTGTCTTTTAAATGAACTGCTCCGTTACATGAACAGGTCTCTCCGTTGCCGAACCAGCAGGTCGAGGAACAGCTTCTTTCCGGCGGCTGTCACTCTACTAAACAACGTACCTCGGTGACTGCCAATCACCACCCCCACCCCGGACACTTATTATTTTTTTTATTCAAATCGTTTGCTATGTCGCTCTTCAAGGGAGATGCTAAATGCATTTCGTTGTCTCTGTACTGTACACTGACAATGACAATTAAAATTGAATGTGAATCTGAATCTGAATCTAAATGTTGTTGTTGTGCGTGCCTCTATCTAAATGGCGTCAAGTTGGGAAAAGGGGAAGTACAACGGGATCTGGGGGTCCTTGTACATCAGTCTATGAAAGTAAGCATGCAGGTACAGCAGGCAGTGAAAAAAGTGAATGACATGTTGGCCTTTATAACAAGAGGAATCAAATATAGGAGCAAAGAGGTCCTTCTGCAGTTGTACAGAGCCCTAGTGAAACCACACCTGGAGATTTGTGTGCAGTTTTGGTCCCCTAATTTGAGGAAGGACATTCTTGCTATTGAGGGAGTGCAGCGTAGGTTTACAAGGTTAATTCCCGGGATGGCGGGACTGTCATATGCTGAGAGAATGGAGCAGCTGGGCTTGTACACTCTGGAGTTTAGAAGGATGAGAGGATATCTCATTGAAACATATAAGATTGTTAAAGGGCTTGGACACACTAGATGCAGGAAACATGTTCCCGATGTCGGGGGAGTCCAGAACCAGGGGCCACAGTTTAAGAATAAAGAGTAAGCCATTTAGAACGTAGACGAGGAACATTTTCTCACAGAGAGTGGCGAGTCTGTGGAATTCTCTGCCTCAGAGGGCGGTGGAGGCAGGTTCTCTGGATGCTTTCAAGAGAGAGCTAGATAGAGCTCTTAAAAATAGCGGAGTCAGGGGATATGGGGAGAAGGCAGGATCGGGGTACTGATTGGAGATGATCAGCCATGATCACATTGAATGGCGGTGCTGGCTCGAAGGGCCAAATGGCCTGCTCCTGCACCTATTATCTATTGTCAACTTCCTCTTCTGGCAGTTCATTCCACATACCCACCACCCTCTCAGTGAAAAGGTTGCCCCTCAGGTTCCTCATTAAATCTTTCCCTTCTCGGCTTAAACCAATGTCCTCTGGTTCTTGATTCCCCTACCCTGGGTAAAAGACTCTGTGCAGTCACCCTATTGATTCCCCTCTTGATCTTATACACCTCTAGATGATCACCGCGTAGCCTCCTGCACTCAATGATTAATGTCCCAGCTTGCCCAATCTCTCTCAATGGCTCTCAAGTCCTGCAACATTCTCGTAAACCTTCTCTATCTCTTTCCAGACATTGTTCCTGTAACAGGGTGACCAAAACTAAACACAATATTCCAAATGCGGCCTCACCCACATACAACCGGAACATAACATCTCATCTTTTACATTCAATACACTGACTGATGAAGGCCAATTTACCCAAAGCCTTCTTGGCCACTCCATCTGCCTGCGACGCCACTTTCATGCCTACAGGCTCTCCTCGATCTCTCTGCTCCACAACACTCCCCGGGCCCCTACTGTGAACCATTCACTGTGAAAGTCTTGTGCCGGTCTAATTTCTTCTTCTCTCTTCTGGGAGAAGATACCAAAGCTTGAAAGTACATATCACCAGAATCAGGAACAGTTTCTTTCCCACTATTATCAAACGACTGAATGGTCCTTTCATAGGTGAAGGATGTAGTCCTAATCACCCAATCTACTCAATACAAAACATGCATTCTTTTACCTGCACTTTATCTGCAGTTATAATACTGCAACACTATATTCTGACCTTTCATTATTTATCTGTTTGCACTAGCTACGTAATGTACCTGTGTTTGGGTTGATAGTACTCAGGTATGTTATGATTTGACTGGATAGCATGCAGACAACATTTTTCACTGCATCTCAGTACACGTGACAGCTATAAACCCACACCAATAATAAATCAATACAAATATCGAATGTTGGTACTCTGGTATCTTGTAGTTGGGCATGTGGAGATACAAGAAACTGCAGATCCAGACTGACCCTCTGACTGACTGAGTGCAGAGTGAAGACAAAGAGGAATGAGGCGGGAGGCTGGAGGTGACTGGTGGACTGGAGGGATGAAGAGTGATGGGCAAATAGAGCCAGAAGGGGAGGGTGAGGGGTGGAATTTGGAGGCCTGGAAACAACATTGGAAGCCAGACTGGACAAGACAAAGACTACTGCTGAGGACAGATACATGGCTGTAGTGGCAAGTTTTGGTCAGAATGTGGTCAAAGGACAGGTGAGTATCAGAGACCTTAGAGGAAGAGCAGTGTAGAGGGTCTGACAGCACAGGAGGAAAATGTCGTCAAAGTCAGCATACCTTACAGAGTAGTAAAATAGAGACACAACCTGTCTGCAGATGCTGAGATCTAGAGCGGCAAACAATCTGCCCGAGGAAACCAGTGGGTCAAGCAGCAGCTGTGGCTAGAAAAGAATGGGTTGATATTTCCAAGCGAAACCCTGCACCAGAACTGAGAGTGGAGTGTGACATAACTAGTATAAATATTAGGGGCAGCAGTGAGATCGGAGCAGAGGTGATTTGTGGACCAAGGAGGGGCAAAGGATAATAAGGACATGGACTCAGTTAGGGAAGGAGGTGAGCTGGGTACTTGATGGGCAGCATGGAGATGCTGAACCTGATTCTCTGCTGCATGTTTCCATGATTCTATCTGAGAAGCTGACTAGCTGTGTAATGGGGAGAGAGAAACTGAGGGTCAGGGAGACATTATTTGGGAAAGAATGAGATTAAGAAGGAGGATATCATTGTGGGGAAGGGCCAGGTCCACGGAGGGCAAGGGGCTAGCTCAGGAAATAAATAAAAGCATTGAGAGTGATGGGGGTTGGAATTTAATGTTATCAAGGCCAGGTTAATAAGGTACCTTGATGAAGTGTGCCTGTTCTTCTTGCATTATAGGGGTGACAGAGTGGCGCAGTTATAGAGTTGCTGCCTTACAGTGCCAAAGATCCAGATTCAATCCTGACTACAGGTCCTATCTGTACGGAGTTTGTACATTCTCCCTGTGACCGCGTGGGTTTTCTCCAGGTGTTCCGGTTTCCTCCCACACTCCAAAGACATACAGGTTTGTAGGGTAATTGGCTTCAGTGGGTTGTAAAATAGTCCCTAGCGTGCGTGGATTAGTGTATGGGGAGATTACTTATTAGCGCAGACTCTGCGATCTGCAGGGCCTGTTTCCGCACTGTATCTCTGAAGTATGAAGATGTTGAAAAGGCACTTATGCCAACCATTTATCAGCCCTCACCTTCCTTCAGCTATTCTTTGTATAGGTAAGTGGTAGAATCTGGGGGAAGTCAGGGAGAATGTGAGAGAATAAAATGGGATTACATATTAAAAAAACAGAAAATGCTGGGGTAACTCAGTGAGTCAGGCAGCATCTGTGGGGGAATGGATTTGGTGACGTTTCAGGTCGGGACATGTAGGATTGGTGTAAATGGACAGCTGATACTCGATGCATTGTTGTTAGGCCAAAGGGGCCTTTTTAGTTTAGTTTATTATTGTCATGTGTACCGAGATATAGTGAAAAGCTTTTGTTGGCAATGCTATCCAATCCAGAAAAAGACTATATATGAATACAAACCAGCCGTCCACAGTGCAAAGACAAATGATAAAGGGGACCACATTTAGTGCGAGGATTTAACACCACATTTAGTGCAAAGATATAACTTTATTTGTCCAATAAAGTCTGAAGGATTCTGTGTTGTATTAATCTATGATTGCCACTATCTCTCATCCACCCCGGTTTTGAAGGTTGAAATTCCTCCAGACACTCCTTCCATGATTTCAAAGCTCAATAATATTTTGAAATAAAATTAAACAGGAGTGGTGTCTGTATAATTTTCATGTTCTCTGCAGAAATATTATTTAGAAACCAGGGTGTGTTGAGATAGGTGTGCTAATTGTGCAGATTGGAAGTCCTGGCAATCACGGTGAAGCATGCACATGTTGAAGGCACCGGCCACATTTGTACATCACAGGGAAAGCCAGAACGTTTGCACCAAGGGGTATTGCTGTTGCTGACTGACGTGTTCAGGAGATGCTGCCTCGCACTCATGGTGGAATAATATGATGCCTCTTTTCAAACAAAAAAACAAAACTACATTTTTCACTGAAATAATTCCATCAGAAAGACAGGAAATGCTGAGAATATTCAGCAGGTCAGGCAGATCTGAAAGAAGAGAAACAGTCATTTGTTAGAGATGGGCTTTTGGGGTCATCAAGGGTGCAAGGATAACTTAATGGAACATGACTAACTGGATGACACAAGAATTTAGTCAGTGTGTTATTAAAGGAAGGTACCCATAAGCTATTTTACTTATGACAAAAATAGATTATTTTGTTGCCCATGAATCAGCATATCATCCTGCCTTCAAGAAGTATTGATGCAGTAGAAGAGGTTCAGAGAATTCAGCTAGGATGACTCCGGTACTTAGGATGAGATTCAATGAACAGAATGTCTCTGTTTAAAATGAGTGACACAGGGGGCATTTTAAATTGCGAGTTTAGCACTTAAGGAACACCACTGAAACACGTAAAGAACGTGAATGCAAAAATACTGCAGATAGTGAAATATGAGCAATTGAAGCTTTTTCCAATTTGTGAAACCAATATCCCACTGTTTAATCCATGCTATGGAAAATTTGGTTAAGAATAGCATTAAAAGTTAAACCGAACAAATATGAATTTGTTTTATTCTGAGGAGTACGGAGATTGTGCACTACTTCCTCCTTTCAAACACAACATTGTTCCCTAAAACAATTCCATCAGAAAGACACTTGAATGAAGCATGCAGCTAAGCGGTATCATTTGTAGAAAAATAGATTGCGTTTATATAGCCTTTACATGACCTGAAGATATTTCGGAACTAATAAAGTAATTTAGAAAATGCATTCATTCCTAGATCTGCAGAAAACGTGGCAACCAATTTGTGCACAGCAGGTCCTATCAATGGCAAAGCAATAAATGACCAGGAAATCTTTGTGAAATCGGTTATGGGATAAATATTGGGTAGGATAACGGGGGGAGGGGGAGAATCCACTGTTCTTATGTTCAGATTGTTTACGTTCAGCTTCGAGGACACTCAGTTTAGTACTTGCTGCTCTCATACCTGCAGTTACCAGCAAAAACAGCCCAGTTGCTTCTTAAATAGCCAAGACAAAAATTATCATAGCAGTACATAATTACAATCATCATTGAACCTATTGTGGCTTAGTTGCTGCTGAAAATTCACTGTGGGGATGATATATTTTTCAGAAAATTCCCTTTACATTATAAATAAAACAGAAGGACATGGCTCTGCCTTCACAGTAACATCAATTCAAAGCATTCTCTTACAACACGTCAATGGCACTCATGCTTTCTCCTTAAACAATACAACCATGAAGTGTTTGAGAGGCTGTTATGCGGGATCCAGTCCGTATGTGGCGGCAGGACCCGAGACTGTGCTCGTTATTGTTATAGTCTGCAGACTATGGACGGACAAGCACTGAGGTACATCTGTTGATGTCTGTCCAGTGCCTCAATACGTCCCTCACTGAAAATACACGTCCTGTCCCAGAAATGTATTGACAACTGGTAAGTCCTTACAACCCCACCCCACCTCACTCCAACCACACACACCAGCTTACCAGCTGTCAAAACCCTTCAGCAGTTTATAATGTTTGTTAACCTCTCTGATGTGTACAGGACATTGAAAAAAATCAGGAACTGGTAAACAAATAATCATGCTACTAATTTTGATATTAATTAGTTGTTTTAAAAAAAATCGTGACACAATTAACTGCATAAAATTACATTGCCGACAATTAAATACCTTTTAAGTTCGCGTTAAAAACAAAGTAAAATAGTGAAACTAATGAGGGCTGAAGTTACTCATCGTGTGCTGTTTAACGTGGGGGCAGGTTCAGAAGGAAATCTTTCCCGCCGAAACTGCAGGGGACTGACACTCCCTCGTTGAATGCATCCCGGCAAGGCTGACAGAAACCCTTTATAATCTGCCTGACCTGCAGGAGTCGCCTCGCTGAGTTAATTTGGACTGTTAAAACTGGTCGTTTCTGCAAAAGTTCTGCCGGCGGTGCGGCGCGGCGCTCCCTCGGCACAGGCCGGGACAATCAGCCGAGATCATGCAATGAGGTGGGTAGTGTGGTCACAGGGATCGGCTGCAAGGGACGGCCACCGAGTGATCAGTATTTGCAATGCTGCGTAGACAATGGTACTGAGATGAGGCAGAGGAGTCGATGGAAGGATTAGGGTGTTTACAGCTGATTTTCTCCACAGATTCCCCTTCACAGTTGCTGCCCGATGCGCGGAGCTCCTTTGGTTTTAGCTCAAGATTCCAGCATCTGCCGTCTTGTGTGTCTCCGCTGCTGCTTTTCGAAAGGAGGAATCAGATGATAATATTAGAGAAGATGGGCATTGGAGGAGATGGGCATTGGAGAGGTCAAGGGGAGGTCGCCGGTGATAGACACAAAATGCTGGAGTAACTCAGCGGGACAGGCAGCATCTCTGGAGAGAAGGAATGGCCGAAGCGATTGATACGAGTGAATTGTGCAAAATGGAAGGAGATGTTGTGATGTGAGGGGGGTAGGGTTTGGATACTCAATGCAGGGTCAAGTGGTGGCCGAGTTGGTTCAGCCCTGCGATGGGACAATGGAATTAAATTAACGGCGGCAGCTATCACTCTGGGGGTTGGGTGCCCATGAATGCACGATAATTGCATCAAACGGACTGCGCTTACATTATCGGACCACGCATCTCAACAGACTCCTCGTCTATTATATGGGATAAGGGCCAGAAAAGTCATGTGTCACTTTTATCGCGGTGACGTCGCGTACGTGACTCGATGGTGTGTTCCGACACGTGGTGCGTTCCAAAACAAGATTAAAAGGTTTGCCAAGCGTTGCAAAGGCTCCTCTTGGGGGGTGGTTGCGTGTGTTCCCTCATTCTGCTGCTTACGTTTGCAGACAACGTGAGCAAATGTTGCCCCGCGCAGCAAACAATGCACACTGGATAAAACAGGTGGAGACTGGTTTGCGTGTTTACTGCATGTTCGGGTGGAAAGTGGGACAATCCGATTTTTGCCGGTGTCCGGAGGTGGCGCAGTATTGCGAAGCAGGCAAAGGAGTTGGGGATGACTTGTCTATCAGTTGAATGGAAGTGATGCTCTGTAAATAATCGCACGGAGACTTTTCTAGGTAGCTTGTTTTTAAAATCATGTGAGTTGTAGCGTGCTTCTCTGGAGCCTTCTTATTTGCTAGCTTCACTTTGGTTGCACTTTATTTTCATGGTGTTTTTTAATCTCCAGGTCCTTGGCCGCCCCGATAAGGGACGTGTGGACGTGTGCGTGATTTGCAGAATGTTGCATTCCAGCTCGCAGAGAAGTCACGTTCCCGGAAGCGGAGCATGACATGTTTTTTTTTTTGTCGTTGCCATTAAACTCTTCCAGCATCTGGAGTTAACGTCGCTCAGGGGACGGGAGTAGAGGGAGAGAATGTTCTCAAAATTGAACTGCGTACTACGCTGCATCTCGGCTGCCTAAACTTCGATTCAAGGTATATCTTCCACTCGAGTGATATGTTTTCAGTTAATATGCGCTCTTTCTGCTAGGGTTGAACTTGAGTAATCGGCCTGTCTAAAGTCGTCTTTTACTTCGTTTAAGTGGGGAACGAGTACATATACGTTTTATTCGTGACCGATGTTTCAAATGTTCATAACGAACCAAAGATACGGGGAAAAACCTGTCGTTTTCCCTTTCCTTCTCCAAGCAGCTTGATGAATATGCTAAAAATCCGATTCTTCGATGTGATCGATCATTGCAATCGGGAAGCGATCCCACCGATATCCTATATGTTCCTTGAGTTTGTATTAATTCCAGGAAGAAAGCTGGGCTTTCCACGGAGAGGAGAAGAAGGTTCTCTTCTTTGTAAACCTTGGCTGGGTCCCCACGCATTCATCGTGGGGTGCACTTTCAGCGCACACCCCCTGTCCTCTTCCGAGTGTCTCCGCCTCCTTCATTATTTACCCATTACCGCGGACCATATGGCAACCGTTACTTTTACTTTTGTTATGCAAATTTAATTTTCTTTTGCACACGTAATATTACCCACCAAAAAAAAACAACATGGCGCAGGGCAAGCCGGAGCTGGGCTGAAAAGTTGCTGGGTTGTTTTTGGGGGGGTTGTGGGGTGGCGGAGAGTGGGAGGTGAAATTACATACACACGGAATACAGCGCTGCTCGTACTCTTGGTCAACGTGTCGACTGGCGGCGCGAAAGCCCCAGGTAAGTGTCAGGCTGTCAGTCAGCGACTTCGGGGCTGGTGGATGCCCGGGGATCCGGGCTCGGCGCGCGGTGCGGGGCTGGACCCGTGAAAGGCGCCGCGCTGTTAACATTATATGCACCGGCCTAAAGCAAACAAGTTTTTTTTTTTTGTGTGTGTGTTGCAAGGATGCACCGTGTCCGCCACTCAGCGAGAATGCAATGCAGCGAGGCGGGTGGATTGCACTCGCTAAGTTTCCGGTTATTTTAAAGGAGAAGCCAGCAATTTGAGGATAGATGGCCGGGGTGGGTGATGGAGAGAGGCGGGCGGGTGGGCTGGCGGCGCGCGCGGTGGCGGTTGGCCCCGGGCTCGGACCAGCTGCGTGTCCTGGGATCCCGGTGTTTACCGCGGCCGTCGCCCTCTCGCAGGCCGGGAGAGCCGGACGCCTGGGGCTGGAGGCCATCCCGCCCGCGTCGGGAGTCCCGGCACCGGAGACCGGGCAGAAGTCAGCGTCCCGAGGCCGGCCCCATCGCCGTGACCCCCTTCTCCCCGCCCCGCCATCTTCTGGAGCCCAAGCGGAGCGCGGTGGTGGGAGGAGGAGGCAAAGGGGGTTGGGATCAGTGGCTGAAGAAGGAGAAGCTGGGAGAGGGATGAGTGGGTAGGAGGGCTAGTGGAGGAGCTTGGAAGGCAGGAGGTGTTAGAAGAATTGAGGGGATAACTCGGTGAGTAGTAGTTGGGTCAGGAAGGAAAGGATGTTGAGTAATCTAGGGAGAAGTGGCGCTCAAAGGAAAATAAGGTGGTAACAGATAGGCATGGTGGGGGAAAGTGGGTTATAGAAAGAGTTCAAGAATCCAAAGTTAGAGACAGTGAAGGTACAAAAAGACCCATTGACATTGAACTAGTTGGGAGAGATGCAAGATGCAATGGCAGGTGGTAGTTGGAAAGGGGAATGGAGAAGCACTGAAAGGGAAAACGAGAAATTATTTGGCGACTTAAGGGAATGAATGTGCATAAGGGAATAGGAGTGAAACAATTAAAAAGAAGGAACTTTGGTATGGTAACAGAACAAAAGTTGAATATAGAAAGGGAATATGAGGAAAGTAGAAAAGAAAGAAAGTTGGGAGGGTCAATAAAAGTAGAGGTAACATGGAAAGAGGAGTATATGGAAAAAGTGAATGAAGCAAAGGGAACATAAACCAAAAGTGTGAGTGAAAATAAGAGATGGGAATGCATTGGAACCTAGAAAATGTGAAAGGGAGCTGAGATGAAGTCTGAAAGATGAGAGAAAATAAATGCTTTGATTTGAGGAAGGAGGTGTAAGAAGGTTGAAATAAGGAGGATGTGAAATTAATTGCTTAGTTTGTAAAGATACGAGGTAAGGGTGATAGAACGAGGAGAGAAAAGTAAGATGGGCGAAGTGAAGATACAAGAATTGGAGAATAAAAGGAATGCTGCAATACGCTCAAATAATATATTTTTTAAGGACTGATGAGGACCATTTACTCTTGTCTGCCAGTTGAGAAAAGTGCAAACTAGCTTAATTGTACCTTGAAAAAATAGTTTTTTTTTGCCCAGCATATCAGAACTAACTCAAGTGCACATCCAAGTACTTTTTAAATGTGATAGGGTCTCTTCCTCTTTACCTTTCCAGGCAATAAGTTAAGATTCTTGCTATACTCTGTGTGGGATTTTAAAAAGTTGCCTGCCTTCTAATCCTTTTACCAGTTACTTTAAATCTGTATATTTGTTTTTGACCCTTCAGCCAAGTAAAATAGATAATTTGTTGCATTTTAGAAGTTACTTATATATTTATACACCTCACTTAACTCTCTCCTCAATTTCCCTTTTTCCATAAGAGAACAATTCTGGTTTATCCCATCTGTGCTAGAAGATGCAATTTGCCAGTCCTGGCAACATCTAGAACCCTCTCCAGCACAATGACATATTTTCTGTAATAAGGTGCCCAGTACTTGAAATTCTAGTATTATTCTCCTGTTTGGTTACTAAAGTATAACCACCTTATTGTCTTATGTTGCTACCTTTAATGTAACTCTCAATACACTCTCAAGATCCTTTCTTCATATATTTAGTTATTTAGCTAATCGATTGTCTGTTGCAGTCGCAAATGCCTTGCCTCATTTCTTGCGATTAAATTCCATTTGCCAATTTTCTGCCGACTGACCTTATCATCTCCATCCTCTTGCAATCTAAAGTGTTCCTTCTCGCTGTCAAACACTCAAGACATTGTTTCTATTTCATATTTTTTTTAAATGACAAAGAGCAATAAGGCCCATTTTCTCCCAGACTCATATGCTTACGGCCCAACTAGCCCACACTGGCCAACATGTCCCAACTACACTAGTCCCACATGTCTGTGTTTGGACCATATCTCCCTAAACCTGTCCTATCCATGTACCTGTCTAAATGTTTTGAAACGTTGCTGTAGTACCTGCCCCAACTTCCTCCACCAGCAGCTCATTTCACACACCCACCAACCTTTGTGTAAAAAAAAAAAAAAAAGTTACCCCTCAGGTTCCTATTAAATCTTTCCCTCCTCATCTTTACCTATGTCCTCTGGTTCTCGATTCCCCTACTCTGTGCAAGAGACTGTGCATCTATCCAATCTATTCCCGTCATGATTTTGTGCACGATCTCCCGCGCTCCAAGGAATAGAGTTTTAGCCTGCTCAACCCTTCCTTATAGCTCAAGCCAATTTTCTATCTATTCGGCTATCTCTCTTTGGATCCCATGGGATCTAACCTTACTGAGCAGCCTACCACACAGAACCTTGTTGAATCCTTTACTGAAATTCATGTATACAACGTCTATAGCTCTGACTTCCATCAACCTTTTCGGTAACATCCTAAAAAAAAACTCAATCAGATTTGTGAGACATGACCTTCCACGTACAACACCAGGTTGACTATCCCTCATCAGTCCTTGTCTATTTAAATGCACATCTATCCTATCCCTCGGAATACTCTGTAGTAACTTTCCAACCACAGACATTAAGCTCTTGTAACTTGTTTAACTATTTTTGTTGGTCTGGGGGTCACACAGAAGCTGGGTAAGGGTGTCAGATATTATTCCTTTAAAATTGCAGTTCATCAACTAAATTTTACTTCCACAAACACTGCTGCCATTATACTCTTTGTCGTCATCTCCAAATTTTTCACAAAGAAAGCACAAAACTAATAACAGGGAATAGATGGGTAAATGGTTTGGAAAGGCAAGGGAATAAGAAGAGTATCTAGAGAAAAATGAATAAGGGAGGGAAAAGGCCCCTAAGGGAAAAATAGAGGACAGGATACAACAATAAAATAATAAATTTGGGCAGAAGATAAAGGGAGTGGGGCAGGGGTATGAAACTAGATGTAATAACAAATATTTGTATTCAGAGTTAAATAAATAGAAAAGAGTGCAAAGTAATAGGAGAAAGAAGTTTGAAGGAAGATTACTGAAATGGGTAGTGGGGAGAAAAAGCTTGAGAAGGAGGTGAAATAAGTAAAAGGAGCTAGTGAGGTGGAAGGTAAAGGAAGAAATGGAGTGGGCTGAAACAAAAATTAAAGAACCAGATTAGCGGGAGGCATGATAAAAAAACAGTAAAGAGCAAAGAAAAGGAGCTAAAATGAGAATGAGATATTGATGGGCTGAATGATTGAGACCGATTAGGTCAAAGGTTTAATTGTTCAAAAGTTATTTTAGCCCTCTGATTCTGCAAAATTGAATGTAAAGGTGATGTAAATTATACGGAATAGAGAAAACTGGAACATTGAGGTAGGAGGAAATAGTTCCAGGAAAAGGTGTGATGGGTAAAAAAGGAAGGTTTCTTGAAAATGGGAATGCAAGGGACAAGACTAATGTTGAAAAGATGAGAAGTATGTTAAAGATTGGGGGGGAGGTAGGGGAATGTAGAGGAAAGAACCAGGTGCTGGTTTAAATCGAAGGTAGACAAACTACTGGAGTAACAGCGGGACAGGCAGCATCTCTGGAGAGAACGAATGGGTGATGTTTTGGGTTGAGAAGAAGGGTCTCGACCCGAAACGTCACCCATTCCTTCTCTCTAGGGATGCTGCCTGTCCCGCTGAGTTACTCCAGCACTTTGTGTCTACCTTGGGGAATGTGGAGGCAGAATTAGGATAATGTGTGGATTCTTTTTTAAAAAGTATATGATGGGAAATGTGAGTTCTTGTCAAAACAAATATGAAAGGTTGCATGCAACAGATTTGAAGTTGTATCCTGTGGAAGGAAAACTTACCAAGACCCTGAAGTGTACATGCATTTGTGTTATATGATTATGTAGAGCTGGAAGGGGATGTGGGAATTGAGGAATGGAGAAAAGAAGGATTTTTTTTCTTTCTCTGGCCTTTTCCTTTTATAGGATTATGGAGCTCGGAGAGTTAATTGGGTAAGGTGCTGAAGCTAGGTCTGGCAGTGGCAAACCAGAATGATAGATGTTTACTGCTGCAGATCTTACTGCTAAGATCTGCAGCCCATAATATCTGTGCTGAACATGATGCCTCGATCATCTCTTATTACCTGTACATAATCCATATTCCTCCCTGCCTATCCAAAGGTCTCTTAAATGTCATTATCCTATCTCCCGCAACCACCAACCTTGGCAACACGTTCCAGGCACTGTTTTTAAAAAAAGGTTTCCCCGACTATCTCAACCATAACAATCCAAATCTGTCCAACCTCTCCCTGTAGCTAATACCCCCTAATCCAGGTAACATTCTGGTAAACTGCCTCTGCATCCTTTCCAAAGCCTCCACATCCACCCTGTAGTGAGATGACCAAAACTGCATGCAATACTCCAAATGTGGCCTACCCAAAGTCCTATAAAGCTGCTTCATGACATTCAGACAATTGTACCTCCTTTACAATCCAATCTGTCCAACCTCTGCCTGGGATCATTCTGGTAAACCTCATCTGTATCCTTTCCAAAGCCTTCACATCATTCCAGCAATGGGGCTATCAGAATTGCATCAAATTCTCCAAATATGGCCTAATCAAAGTCCTATGAAGCTGCATCATAATTTCCTGACATAATTGACATCAGTCTGACGAAGGGTTTTGTCCTGAAACGTTGCCTATTTCCTTCGCTCCTTAGATGCTGCCTCACCTGCTGAGTTTCTCCAGCATTTTTGTCTACATTCATAATTTCCTGACTCGTACTCAATACACCAACCTATGAAAGCAAGCACATTATATGCCTCCTTTATCACTCTATCTTCTGTTGTTGCCACTTCCAGAGAGTTCTGGACGTGGACCCCAAGATCCTTCTGTACATCAATGCTGGTCAGGGTCATGCCATTAATTGTATACTTTCCCCTTGCGTTTTGCCTCCCAACGTGCAACACCTTATACTTGCTCGGACTAAATTCCATTTGCCTTTTCAGTAGCTGATCTATATTTGCTGTTTACATATATATATAAATAAAGAAGCCAGTCCGAGGCCATACAACCAAGTCACTGCATCTTAATCTTCTGGATCAGCCTATCTTTGGGGACTTTATCAAATGATAAAGGTATTTATTGTACTGGCGGAAATGTTGATTAAAATACATTGTTACCTAATGTGGACAAAGGCATTAAAAACACGTTGGATGCTTGATTTAAACAGCAATTTGTTGCTTCAGAATAACAAAAATGAGTTTGAGATGGTCCTACTGCATCTGGAGTATGATGGTTGGAGAGGGACAGACAGGTCATCCTTTGGATTGATGGGTACTGCATTGTACATGGTTACGTGACATGCTGAGGTGATATGTCCTGTGGCGATAGGAAAAGTTAGACATCATTAGCTGGGGAATTTAATGGTGCATTCAGGACTGAAAATGCAGGGTGACGTTTCTAAGACTATTATACGGCTTCATGCAGAATAAGTAAAAATGTGAGAATTGGGCGAGGAAAACATTTGGTAACTTGATGTTACAGTTCAGTATGAATATTTGAAGATTTAAGGAATTTACAGTTCTCTAATGTAAAGGTAACACAAGAGCAGAGCTAAGATTTGGTTGATCATGAGAGCTGTGTTACAACTAGGGATTTTACTGGGTAACGTTCATGTTCTTAAAACAAAGCATGTTAAGTCTTAGACGGGGATTTTGAGTGAGAGAGGTTGCAAATTCTTAGGAGTTTCAAAGATTGTTTGTGGAAGGGTAATTGTCTAATAAAGTGGGCATGGGTGGAGTATGTGGATGTTAAAAAAATTAGGAAAGGTTATTTAGTTAAATTTGAGCCATTTTTGAAGTCCACAATATTGAAAATAACTTGTTCGTAGACCAATGAAAGTTCAGAAAAAAATTGGGGAGGCTATGAATAGCAGACAAACTTGTGTATTAAAATTGGGATGGAGGGGTATCAAAGTGCAATTGCAGGAATGGGGGGGGCTTGTGTTGCAGAACAGTTATAGATGAGTAACCAAGAGACGACTCCAGTTAAAATGAGAGATGAAGCAGGTGAACAGGTGAGAATAAAATTTATGCAAAGTAATTTAATGCAAAGTAATTTAATGGAATATTTGCAGGGAAAATGAGGAAGATGTATCCTTGTGCAAAAGTGTGATGCGGTCTAATTTGCAGATTACTACTTTAATGTGCCCACTGCTTTTGAATTAATTGCTCAACTGGACCTTATGTGAAAGTAGCTCAAGTGTGTGCTTGATGTGCAAGTCAGTTTTAACAAAACAGGAAGTTGAGGAGAATGTTTTTTTTAGACGCAGCGCTAACATGCTCTCTCCTTGCATTTAGCTAGAAATTCTGTTTAAATTGCTCTGGGTGCAGGCTGAGACTGCATATTCAAATTCCCTGGCTATTTAACAGGATGGAATCACAGCAGGGTTGTGATTTTTAAAGGAGCTTCCTTAAAGTGTTTGAGATCTGCAGTCGGGAGCAGAAGTGCTGCAGAATGTGTTTGATTTACTTGGTGACTTTCTATTGTTCATTACCACTGAACCCTGTCCCTCCCAAACTCCCATCTACTCAATATCTCTCCGTCTGGTTCTAATTTAATTCCCCACCTTCCTTGCGACACTTTGTCTTTCCTGCTTATCACCTCTACCCTTAGTTGCAATCTCCATACGATTTGTCTGCCTGCCAGTCCCTTCTTGCCTGGATCCAGCCATCACTGGCCAACTCTTGGCCATCCCTTGCCCTGTCTCCTTCTCTACTCTATCAGTCTGAAGATACCCGATTGTTCTTTTCCCTCTATGGGCACTGCACGATGCGCTGAGTTCCTCGAACACTTGTGTTTCTTTCCTCAAGATTTCTACAGGATGAAGGTTTAAGGCAGCAGTAGTCTGGATATATTCCAAATTTGGGAGGATTGTGTGACTGATTCTGAGATTGCAATGAGTCCTACTAATAGAATTAAACTTGGTGGGTGAGATAAGAACTTTAATTTGCAGTGATATGTAGACTTTCTAATGCTTTAATCTCTGCTAGATCAATTAATTTTAGTTGACAGTTTTTTTTAGGTACTATTGTGCGGTGACTTTTGAATTCTGTTAAGACCTGTATCCTTGTGATGTTGGGTTTCATCATTTCAAATGTGTAACCTGCCTCTTTAGGCATTGATCCATCTTTGAGGTTTCCGCCAGTAATTTAATCTCATGTTGTCAGTATATTTGACCCTGTTGATGAGAGAGATTATAAAGGTTCTGTTCGATCTTTCCTTCACCATGCACTTCCAGGAGGAGTGAGCCCACCATGCTTATCATTTCTAGCAATTTTGTTTTCAATTTACAGTAGTCCACAATTTATTGTATTTGGATTAACTTTTTAGATGTTACATAATATACCTTTTCCAACGAACCTGGGTTGGAATGAAATGTGGCACGTATCTGGATGTTGAACCATCAGGGTTTTTAAATAGACAGATAGCAGATTATTGGAGATTTAAGGTAATTGGCCTCATTTGTAAACCTGGAGTGCACAATTGTGACACTTCAAATATCTCTTCTTCCTAAACAGATCTCTTGGCACAAATATCTCTTCTTCCTAATCAGATCTCTTGGCACACAATAACACACACAAAGGGAATAGCAAAGGGAAATTATACCCTATCTATAAAGGTTCTACTTTCAAGGGTGCAGCACTTCTGTATTATGTGACCATTATGTAGGAGTTTATTAATTGGGATGAAACAATAACTTGGTGGAGTAGTATAGTCTGCTCCTATAACTTATGAATTTATGAGGTAGGACTAACAGCGGGGTCAGACCTATTGCACTTTGACATAAACTAGGTGTAATGACTTTCGCAAGATATTTTATGTGGGAGGACAGCACGGTGGTGCAGTGGTAGTGTTTGTAGTGACCCAGGTTTGATCCTGACTAAGGGGTGCTGTCTGTACGGAGTTTGCACATTCTCCCTGTGACCGTGTGAGTTTTGACCTGATGTTCTGGTTTCCTCCCACCCTCCAAAGTCATACAGGTTTGTAGGTTAATTGGCTTCAAGATGATATAATTTGAAATCATGGAAGTTAATAATGGGTGAATACATTTGCAGTGGAATGCTACTGCTTTGCTTATTCAGCATTATGTAAAATTTGTTTATACAATATAGTTTTCAAGAGAGTTAGATTTAGCTCTTGGGGCTAAGGGATATGAGGGTGGGGGGGGGAAGCTGGCACGGGATACAGATTTTGGATGATCAGCCATGATCATATTGAATGGCCTACCCCTGCACCTATTTTCTATGTTTCTATATAGAATGCTGAGAATCAATTCAACTCTTTTTCGGCCTTGTACTAGAATTATTTACCAACTTCATCAATTTAACTTGGTGATGAACATTTGAGGGTAGGCGTGTGTATGTATCATATTGTACAACGAGCATAAACTATTGTAGGAATGTAGTATACATTGCTGTATACTTTGTTCTCTTCATTACCAGAATGTTGTTGGATTTTGCTTTGTATGTGTTGTCAGACAATGTATTGGTTTTCCAATGTACACTGTAGTCGCCATACAAAGTTTATAGTTTAGACTAGATCGTTTTTTCCTAAAGAAATTCTTGAAGCTATGTATTCATTTGAGAATTACAGAAATAAACATGTCCCAACTGTTGAGATTCCCTTAGGGCAAGTGCTTAATATTGTCTGCCATTAGTTTTGTATTACTTGGAGCTGTTTTACAGTGAATAGATGTGTTTTTTTGTGCATGTTTTAGGTGGGACATGCGCTAGAGATTAAAAGGAGACATTGTGTTTGAAGATGTCACCTGAATGCTGATTGTATGACCAATTTAATCATGGAATTCATTCAAAATGTATATTTACAAAACTGCAAGGTAAAATAAATAGTCCTTTAGTATATAGGTGTTACTGCTCAGAGCAAATTCATTTTTATTATCATCCTTCAGTTCAGAAGTCATACCTCCACAACTACCTTCTTTCTATGCCCATTATCTCCATTTGTCATCTATGTGAGTTTTAAATTTGTATTTCGATCACTAATTCTGGTCATGTAGAGATGCTTATCTAGGAATAGTGGGATTTTTTCATAGTAGAAAATGAAGGTGCATGTGGAAGAAACAAACCAATTTGGTTGGATGGGACCATTTGGGAATCAAAGCGGTCAGCTCTGTGAAGCCACAGGAGATGGCAAGGTCCTCAACGAGTTTTTATTCTCTGTTTTCAACATGGAGAAAGCCACGAGGACTAGTGAACTTGGGGCAGTCAATGGAAGTGTCCTGAGACCAGTCAATATTACTGTCGAAGAGGTGCTGAAGGCCCTGATGCAAATGAAGGTGGACAAATCTCCTGGGCCTGATCAAATATATCAAAGGACACTGTTGGAAGCTAGAGAGGAAATTGCAGGTGCCCTGGCTGAGATTTACGATTAGTTAGTAAATACAGGAGAGGTTCTGGAAGACTGGAGGGTAGCAAATGTTGTGCCTCTATTCAAAAAGGGCTGCAGGGAAAAGCCTAGGAAATGCAGGCCAGTGATCCTGACATCTGTGGTCAGAAAGTTACTAGAGACTATTCTGAGGAGTTAGATATATCTGCATTTAGATGGTCAAGGGCTGAATAGGGAGTCAGCATGGTTTTGTATGTGGGAGGTCATATCTCATGAATCTGTGTTTTTTGAAGATGTGACCAAAAAGGATGATGGGAGCAGAGCAGTAGATGTATTTATGGATTTCAGCAAAGCATTAGTCAAGTTCTGC
The DNA here is from genome assembly GCF_028641065.1 of Leucoraja erinaceus. NCBI lineage: Eukaryota > Metazoa > Chordata > Chondrichthyes > Rajiformes > Rajidae > Leucoraja > Leucoraja erinaceus. Next base: position 57,635,792 of record NC_073385.1, read on the forward strand.
TTGATAGGTTGCTCTGGAAGGTTAGATCACATGGGATCAAAGGAGAGATAGCTGAATGGATAGAAAATTGCCTTCATGGAAGGAAATGAAGAGTGACGGCGAGGGTTTTTTTTGGACTGGAGCCCTGTGTACCTTAAGGTTCGGTGCAGGGCCCATTGCGGTTTCTCATCTATATCAATGATTTTGATGAGGACATACATGGCAAAATTATTAAGTTTGCAGATGACATAAAAGTGGGTGTTATTGTAGATAGTGACGATGGTTGTCAAAAATTGCAGCAGGATCTTGATTGGTTGGGCAGGTGGGCTGAGGAATGATTGATGGAATTGAATACAGAGAAATGTGAGGTGTTGTGTTTTGGGCAGTCTAACATGTGCAGGACCAGCACAGTGAATGGTCGAACTCTGTGGAGGGTTATAGAGCAGAAGGATCTAGGAGTGCAGGTACATAGTTCCTTAAAAGTAGCATCACAGGTAGATGGTGTGGTCAAAAAGTATTTTGGCACATTGGCCTTCATCGGGCAGAATATTGGGTACAGTAGTTAGATAGGAGGTTATATTGCAGTTGTATAATCTTTTAATGCCATTTATACATTTAGAGCATTGTTTTCAGTTTTGGTTGTTGTGTTATAGGCAAGATGTTGTCAAGCTGAAAATGGTGCAGGGAAGATTTACGATGTTGCCTGGGGTTGAGGGCCTGAGTAATAGGGAGAGGTTGAACAGGCTAGGACTTGCTTCGAGCGCTGGCGGATGATGGGTGATCTTATAAAGGTGTACAATATCATGAGAGGAATCGATCAGGTAAACACGCAATCTCTTGCCCAGGTCTAGAACCAGAGGACATAGGTTTAAGGTGAAGGGGAAGATTTAATAGGAATCTGAGGGTTGACTTAATTTACACAAAGGGTGATGGATATATGGAACGAGCAGCTAGAGGAGGTAGTGAAGGTGGGTACTATCGCAATATTTAAGCATTTAGACAGGTACATAGATGTGACAGGTATAGAGGGATATGGGACAAACATAGGCAAGTGGGACAAGTTTAGATGGGACATGTTGGTCGGTGTTGGTATGTTGGGCTGCGGGACTTGTTTACATGCTGTTTGACATTGGCTCTATGACAGTGGACAGAGTGGAACATGGAGTAGGGAGTATTGTGTCCTGATGAGACTGTCCTCCTTCGGCAAAAATCAGCAAAAGGAAATTAATTGGTTATCCGTCTGTATTTTCTTGCTGTGCACAAATTAGCTATCTTGCCCAACTAAATAACGGCTGTTCTTAGAATGTAATTATTTGGATGACATTTTTTGATCTGCTGAGAATATGATTGGAGCTTGAAAATGTAAATTTGTTGATCACTTAACTTGTGCACTATTTCTAATGGTGAACCAGTAAAGGGCCTGTCCCACTTTCACGACTTAATTCATAACCTCTGCCGAGTTTAAAGGACCTAAAAAAAAAAAAATCTACGACCTTCTACGACTATGTTCACGAACTCCTACAACTATGTTCACAAACTGCTACGAGAAATTCCCACGACTATTTCGTTGTCCTCCTTACCAGTAAAAGGTTGCAATTTCTTTCATCCTGACCATTTTTTTTACTAGTGGGCATTTTTTTTTATCGTGCTGGAAAAAACGTTCCGACTTACCTGATGCCACGAGTACCTACGGCTAGCATAACGAGCCGCTACGATATATCTACGACCTCCTACGGACTCATTACGAACATTCTGCAAGTTTGAATCGAGGGGGAAACTGGGGAGAATTCGTGAATTAACCCGTGAAAGTGGGACGGCCCTTAAGATTAATCAGATTTTACCTCTGATTTTGCTAATTTCAGCAGCCTGTTGCTAAAATTGATTCTGTTCCATCAAGATAGAGATGACAGAAGAATGGTTGGTTGTGTTGTGTCCAGTGATTCCCTGTTGGAATGAATTTGAAGAACATAGGATGACTGTGATGAAGACTTGTTTCAAACTGTCAACCAGCTAATCTCACGTGCACTCTGCTGTGGTTAGGCTGTGATCTGATTTGGCTCTCGTGAACCGTGCAGTATATCACCCCTCTCGTGAACCGTGCAGTATTTCTGCATATATGATGGTACGGTGCTGATGGTACAGTTCAACAAAAATGGTGGCAGGTTTTTTTCTATAAATGTTGATTTGAACAACTCGCCATAAGGTGTTGTTCTTGGCTGAATTTAAATTAAAAGGTTGTGAATTGAGAGGGGTGTGTTGTATTATCCAGACTCTCTGGACAAAAGATCATTTAAATAAGGTGCAAGAGAGTTGCTGGCACCTGGGAGGCTGTGCTGGAGAATAGTTTATACCTTTATGAGAGGCGAGAGAAACCTGTTGAGCCGAGTTCAAAAATTTGACTATTCTCAAGTTTCAGCTGATAAAATATTTCAGATTTATAAAGATGGAGTGATGTGTTGCCATGCATGCATGGAATAATTTCAAATATAATTGATTTAATCTTCACTTCTACCTATCTTCGCTGACAAATTTTCTGTACTGAGAATTCCCATTTCCTATGCTGAGAATGTATGTACCTGCTATGATTGGAGTTTGAGCTTGTTTTGAGAAGGATGATTTTAAAGCTTGATTAATCCTGGTGGATTTGATGTCAGGTGGGCTAAAATGATTTGAAAACTTGGCATGATGAGTTATTTTAAGTGGTTTTCTGTCTCAATGTTAGTGTGGCCCCACTGCAGACTTGCTGTGTGATTCATTAGAGTTTTTCACCTCTGTACTAAATTAAGAATGTGTATGTGAGAGATGCTGAAAGTTTTATTTAAGCGAAGTTTTGCTTTCAGTCATTCTTTTTGCAACTTTACAATGGCTTTATGGTAAATTGCTAATTTTACAGTTCAAGCCAACTGCGGTTAAGTCAGACGTTGCTCACTGTGCTGAAATGATGCACTCTAGTTTATGGAATGAATTGCATTCAGTAAACACCTGATTAGGTGTGTTGATTCTCATCCAGAACTGACCTTTCGTGCAGATCGCTTTTCTCCTGGCTAGTACAGAAAATACATGTTTCTGTTACATCTTTCACAACCTCAAAACCATTTACACCCAGTGAAATATTTTTAAATTTAGCTGTTATTTGGGGATCATGTTCATCCATTTTCACCTCAAATCTTATACTTTTTGGATTCTTTTAAATAGCTAGATAAAGACAAATCTGAAGTGGGTGATATAAATTGCCTGGTGAGACCGTTCTTAAGAAATTATAGCCATTTTCTTTTAAACATCTTTTTTGTTTGCCGTAAAGAACTGTTGCCATAATTCAAAAGTTATGTTGTATTAGGATAGCAGGAATTCCTGCACCTGCGGTTTGACCTCTAGAAAATTCTCTGTAAAAATGGTGAAATTGGTCTTTTTTTTTTTCCCCCTTGTGGGAAGGACTGATCACCAGGTTAACACTAACTGGTGCTGTAATGTTACCTTGGTGTGGAACCATGACATAAACCATGGTAAAGAACTCTAAGGTTTAAAGCACGTGGTTTTAATTATTTATTTATTAGATGCTGACCTTGCAATTGAGTAAGCAAAAGAGAAAGTAGCAATTTTCTGAAGTAAAATTGATCTTTCTCTTGGCTGATGTTGATGTTTTCTGTCCTTTCAATGTTTGTGATCATGCCCAGCTGGCATGAATAGCAGCGGAACCTATCTCGAGCTGCAACAGTGCTGCTTTGTAATTGATTACCAGGCATTGCCTCGCGAGTCCGGTGTAACTTGGGTTTTTCTTAAAACCACCTCCCGTGTCTCTGTTCAGATCAAAAACTCAGCTGAAGTACCATAATAGTGCTTGGTGCTTGGTTCACTTGGTGCTTTGTTTCAGTCATTCAGGTGGGTGTAGCTTTTTATCCCCATTACTGATTACCATTTAACTGAATGGATTGCTGTGACATTTCAGATGGCAGCTCAGAGTGGATCTCAAGTCATGTATGGGTTATACTGGATAATGATGCCATAATTCCTTCCACTAAGGACAGCCAGTGAACATGATAGGTTTTCTCGATAATTCAATAGTTTCATGGTCACCATTACCACAACAGATTTCATAAAGCACCAGGGATTGTACTTGAAGAATCATTACCTGAATATCTGTAAATGTGGTTCAGAAAGTGAGGCTAGGCTAGAGATATTTTTTTTTGGTCCAATATTGGCTCTATGCACCTAGCCTTCCTGTATTGTAGATTTGGGCTAAATCTGTTCCCAATATTGAACATTGGATGCAGCAGATGTTATAAGATGAGATTACTTCAGCTGTATTACTGAAGATCTGACCTCCCAAACCAGCTGTTTCATTCCAATACATGTACAACACTGGCACTTACCTGACAATATGGGAAATATGCAGACAAAAAGATGGACCCAATCCAATTCATCTTGTTAGTACCCAATCATTATGCTCACAATCATCAGCTAAAGTGTAGTGTCAATGACGGTGCTATCAATTGGACACTACACTCACTAATCATCTGCTCACTAGTTTTATCAGGACCACTCGGCTTCAAATCTGATCACAGTTTTGGTCGAAGGTGGATTTACTGAAGTGATGTGACAGTGAGCATCAAAAGGAAATCATTCCAGTAGTTTGAATCATATCTCACAGAAGATGGTTGTTGTTGTTCAAGGTCACAGGAAATATTTTCAGCATGCCTTGGGACAGTATCCCAAATTCAAATCTATAATAAAAAGAATCGTTCTTGCCGATCCCAAGAACGAGATCAGACAGCATCTCTGGAGATATCAGACAGACAGTGTTTTACATCGGGACGCCAGCCCTACCGAAATCCTCTAAGTACTTTGATTCTACCTTGTTTCTTCCACCCCCTTCACCCTTGACCAGTGTACATCGGAGACATGTCGCATGCTGTTCACTACTTCAGTAACTTCCAATTCCAAGGCCCCCATCACCACATCTGTCCCATGGATGTCCAATGGTTCTTCCTTAAAGATCCAATTAATTCCCTGCAAGCAACACTCTCGTCCACCTTGCCTTTTAACAGCTTCTCTTTTGTCTCCTCTCACTTTAAGTCGGAGGTCAGCCATGGGCATTTGCAGGAGCCCCAGCTGTGCCTGTGTGTGTTCCATTGAACACTCCTTGTTGCATATGTATTCCAGTACAAATTCTCAACTCTTCCTCGGCAACTTACAACTGCATCGGTGCAGAATTTGGTCATTCATCAGCTTTATTAAGTTTCATCTAGTCCTTTAATTCACTGGACTATCTCTGATGCATCTTTCTCCCTTCCTGATCTATCTCCATCACAGGGGACAGACCATTGATTAAAATAAGTAGACACAAAATGCTGGAGTAACTCAGTGGGACAGGCAGCATCTCTGAAGAGAAGGAATGGGTGACATTTCAGGTCGAGGCCCTTCTTCAGTCTCCAGCATTTTGTGTCTTACCTTTGATTCAAACCAGCATCTGCAGTTCTTTCCTACACATTGATCAAAATTAGTCTGAAGAAAAGTCCCAACCAAAGCATCATCTGTCCATTCCATGCACAGGTGCATTCTGACCTGTTGAGTTCTTCCAGCACATTTTTTCCCCTCAAGATTCCAGCATCTGAAGTTTCTTATGCCTACAAATAATTGTCAACGGTTTCATCAATAACCTTCCTTCCGTTATTAAATGAAAAGTGAGGATGTCATCAATGATTTCACAATGATCAATTCTATTTGTAACACATCTTCAAATGAAGCTCATGGTAAGATTTGTTCATGCTACATGACCATCTCCAAAGAGGGAAATGTACACTCAATGTTTGATGGCATTGCCATTGCCATGCCATCAACCGATTGGTGTGGGATGTTTGCCATAAATTAGAAAATGAATTCGACCAGCAACAAATATACAGTGGTTACAAGAACAAGTTAGAGGTTGGGTATTTTTGCTGAATAGTTCAACTGCTGATACCAAAAGCTTTTCACTATCTATATGACGTGTATCGGGACATAATTTAATACTCTCCATGTGTATGGCTCCATCAGTTTTAATGTTCAAGCCATTCGTGACAAAGGCTGCTTGGTTGTCATCATACCCGCCACCTTTAACAGTCATTCCATCCTTCAGTTGTGCACAGTCGCTAGAGTACACGTAAGCTGCAAAATACAATGTTACTTGCTCAGGCTATTCTACCAGCTCTCAAATCTGCAACTTCTACCTCCAGGACTGACAGTTTAGCAGGTGAAAGCACCACTACTTGCAGTGCTCTAACCAAGTCCACACCAAACTGCTGATCCTTCAGCATGGGCTCTTTATTATAGGACTCCTTCCCAACAGCACATCATGAACAACTTGAGCAAAGTACTTCAAGATGGCAGCTCACCACTACCTTCTCAACAGCACTTAAGGATGGGGGTTAAATGCTAGCCTTGCCAGCAATGAGTTTACAGAAAATGAATAAACTGTTTTTTAAAATTATTAACGGGTAAAAATACCTTAGTGTTATAGTGGGGCAATTCTTCTGCGTTGCTCATGCAAGAAGGAAACATCAGGCGAGGGAAGTAAAAAATAAAATGGAAAATACTAGTAATACTCTGCAGGCTAGATAGCATCTTTGGAGAGAGAAATCAATAGAAATATTCCACATCCATTACTTTCATAACATGCAAATGGCATAAAAAAATTATCAGACATACACATTGCTGTTTATGGGAGCTGTGTCCAAATGGGCAGTTGTGTTTTTCAAAATCATATAATTTGATGTTAAACATTGTGACTAACTCAAGGTCGGGAATTCCTGAACATCTAATGTTCTCTCATGCTATCCCTTGACGGTTCTCCCTTTATGCTTTCATTTTTTTTTAAACTGTGGTAATTTTCACTCGCTTTGCGCTTTCTCTTTTGCTCTTTCTCACTTTTCATGTTTCTTGTCTGAGGTGCCAAAACGTTTTGAGACCTTCTACCCTGCATCTTTGTATAGTCAATCAAACACATAGACATAGTGATAGGCTGCATGAAGAACTAGTCATCACCATATAAGCTCTGCTCCTGGTGTGAATTTGAGAATGCAGAATTATCTGGAGAGTGGCATATGAAAAGGTTAGTTTTTAAATTAGTAATATGAGAAGGTAATCGGAAGCATAGATTCAATGAGTGGTGTTGCTTTATCGTCGAGACATTCAAATCAGCTACAAAATTAATAAACTGTACAGAATCTCACTTCTGTAAAACCTGCTTTATTTTGAGATTTGCCTCAATCCCGAATGGTTGGGTATTTCCTAGTTTCTGTGTGGTCTGCATGACCTGATGTAAGGTGGTCTGTTCTTAGAGGATGTGGGCTAGGTAAGCTAAAGCCATATTAGATCGGAGACTCTCTAGGGATAAGGTCATGTGATGTGGGGTGAGCTCATGCTAATAAGGACCAGCTCTGAATAGAGAGTTTGTGGGATTCGGCTTCTTTCACATCCATTCTCGCATCTATTCAGAGAGACTACACTTTATAGATGGACCATGACCTGCATGTTTCTGCTTGTAAGATTACTCCTAGATTTGAATAGTGACAAGCTGACCTGAGCATTTTAGTCAATGTGTTTGGTTCATTTTTTTACTGAGTTTACATAACATGTTCATTGATCACAGAGTGTGCTTATGCTAATTGTTGATCTGTCGAGACACTTCAGACTATTATAATCTTTGTATACAATGCTATTAGTGGGTGTTTAAAATTATTATTTTAGCAATTATGCAAAGCATATTTTCTGAAGCAAATTTCTGTTGGTATATTAAATGATAAAGGGTCAAGAAGTTTGTGTGTGAGCAACTGGAGAGAATAGCTTGTTTTTTTATCTGATCTGGCTTTTGTTCAGTTTTATTAAGTGATCTGTCACATTTACCTGGATAGCTTGCTGCTCAATATTTTTTCTCTGAAATGGATGTTAATTGAATCAAAACGAGTATGAACCAAAAGGTATAAATTGAAGTGGATGTGCCCTCTATTTATCAAGCTGACTGGGTAATACATGGACGAAAAGTAAATGATAATTAATTACCGTCCATTGATGTCCCGTGTGACATAATTGGAAAATGCATTCAATTTTGGTGCATGGTAGGAGTCTCTGAACAGAACAAAGCATATACATCGCCCTCCATAATGTTTGGGACAAAGACCCGTCATTTATTTATTTATCTCTGTACTCCACAATTTGAGATTTGTAATGGGGAAAAAAAATCACATGTGGTTAAAGTGCACATTGTCAGATTTTAATAAAGGCCATATTTAAACATTTTGGTTTCACCACAGAGAAATTACAGCTGTGTTTATACGTAGCCCCCCCATTTCAGGCCACCATAATGTTTGGGACACATGGCTTCACAGGCGTGTGTAATTGCTCAGGTTTGTTTAGTTGACTCCTTAATGCAGGCATAAGAGAGCTCTTGGCACCTAGTCTTTCCTCCAGTCTTTCTATCACTTTTGGAAACTTTTATTGCTGTTTATCAGCATGAGGACCAAAGTTGTGCCAATGAAAATCAAAGAAGCCATTATGAGACTGAGAAACAAGAATAAACCTGTTAGAGACAGCAGCCAAACCTTAGGCATACCCAAATCAACTGTTTGAAACATCAAGAAGAAAGAGAACACTGGTGTGCTTACTAATCGCAAAGGGACTGGCAGGCCAAGGAAGACCTTCACAGCTGACGACGGAAGAATTCTCTCTATAATAAAGAAAAATCCCCAGACAACTGTCCGACAGATCAAAAACACTCTGCAGGAGTCAGGTGTGGATTTGTCAATGACCACTGTCCACTGAAGACTTCATGAACAGAAATACAGAGGCTACACTGCAAGATGCAAACCACTGGTTAGCTGCAAAAATAGGATGGTCGGGTTACAGTTTGCCAAGAAGTAGTTAAAAGAGCAACCACAGTTCTGGACAAAAGGTCTTATGGACAGATGAGACGATGGTTAACTTGTATCAGTGTGATGGCAAGAGCAAAGTATGGAGGAGAGAAGGAACTGCCCAAGATTCAAAGTATACCACTTCATCCATGAAACAGTAGTGGGGGTGTTATGGCCTGGGCATGTATGGATACTGAAGGTACTGGCTCACTTATTGTCATTGATGATACAACAGCTGATGGTAACATAATTAATTTTGAAGTGTATAAACACATCCTGCCTGTTCAAGTTCAAACAAATGCCTCAACTCATTGGCCGACGGATCATTCTACAACAAGACAATGATCCCAAACTTACTGCTGAAGCAACAAAGCAGTTTTTAAAAGCTAAAAAATTGTAAATTCTTGAGTGGCCAAGTCTATCATCCGATCTGAACCCAATTGAGCATGCCTTTTATATGCGGAAGAGAAAACTGAAGAGGACTAGCTCCCAAAACAAGCATATGCTAAAGATGGCTGCAATACAGGCCTGGCAGAACATCACCAGAGAAGACACCCAGCAACTGGTGATGCCCATGAATCGCAAACTTCAAGAAGTCATTGCATGCAAAGGATATGCAACAAAATACTAAACATGACTACTTTTATTTACGGGACATTGCTGTGTCCCAAACATTATGGTGCCCTGAAATGGGGGGACTGTGTATAAACACTGCTGTAATTTCTACATGTTGAAACCAAAATGTATAAAAATGGCCTTTATTAAAATCTGACTATGTGCACTTTAACCACATATGATTTTTTTTTCTATTACAAATCTCAAATTTTGGAATACAGAGGCAAATAAATAAATGTTGGGTCTTTGTCCCAAATATTATGGAGGGTACTGTAGTTTGTAGTTTATTTGATCAGGTGGTGCAGTCAGTCAATGCATTTGTCAAAATATAATTTCTTTAACAGCAGTCTGGAGGGGATGTGTTGTCATTATTCTGGCTTCTGTTATAGTTTTGCTGTGGGAGCAAAACAGAAAGTGAAGGATTTGACTTTAGGTTTTGACCTGAAGGCTAATTCCTTTGACTTTCATCAAGGTACTGTTGTTGGACCTTCACAATAAATGGTTGTGAAAAAAGAAAGGGACCACATAGGTTTGGAACTAAATGTGTCAATGAAACTCCAAGCCTTAGTGGCTTTGTGAAATATCATGGGGGGGAATTCCATTGTTAGTTTTAAAGGAGGTGTAATTGAGAGTCCAGCCGAAACTAAGTCGCTGTACAGATAAATGACCAAACAAGTTTTAACAATGAAAAATAAACTTTTGTGAGTTCTCCTGCCTTTGAATACAGCTTTTGAGATCAAATCACCATGTGTGGATGCAGGAACAAAATAAATCAATATGAGCAAAATAAAAAATGGTAAAAGACCAAACCTGATAACAATGAAACTACCAGATGATTGTAAAAACGTAACTAATTTACTCGTCTTCTGCACTTACATGTATGACTTCGATGTGACTCCACAAAAACATAAGTAGAAGTATGCTGTTAAGTCTCTCATGCTTGTTCTACCGTGACACAATATTTAAGGGCCTGTCCCACTTACGCGACCTTTTCGACGACTGCAGCACCCGTCATATGTCGACGAAAATTTTCAACATGTTGAAAATTCAGCGGCGACCAGAAAGACGCTACAACTCTTTGGAGACCTCTCACGACCATACGGCGACCCCTGGCGACCTCCCACAACCATAGGAGACCTCTCACGACCATACAGCCTGTGGTCTCCTATGGTCCTGAGAGGTCTCCAAAGACTCGTTGCGTCTTTCTGGTCGCCGCCGAATTTTCATCATGTTGAAAATCTTCAGCGACCTACGACGGATGCTGGCAGTCGCCAAAAGGTTGCGTAAGTGGGACAAGCCCTTCGGGCTGATATTTTTCCCTATGCACCCCAAATCCTCGTGATTCCCTTTACATCGCAACCATTGACCTCTGGCTCGAATATGCAATGTGACCTGGCCCCTACTGCATTCTTGGGAAGAGATTTCTAAAGAATCACTAACCTGAATGATATTGTTTCTTCTGTCAAAATACATACGAATAAGTTTTTATGTCATGGGAGCAGAGTTAGTCCATCGAGTCTACTCCACCATTCAATCATGGCTGACCTATCTTTCCCCCTCAACCCCATTCTCCTCCTTTCTCCGCATAACCTTTGATACCCTAACTAATCCAGAATCTGTCAATCTCCACTTTAAAAATACCCAGCGACTTAGCCTCCACAACCTTCTGTGTAAATTAATTGCACAAATTCACTACCCCGTCCTTTTATTCTGAGGCTGTGCTGTCTGGTTCTGGACACTCATTGCACACCCACACGATCCAGGCTTTTCACTATTTGATAACTTACAACTAGGGTGTTTCCCATCCCCTCCAACGAGTATAGGCCCAGTGCCATCAAATGCTCATCATACATTAACCAAATCATCTCCAGGATCATTCTCGTAAGACTCTAGACCCTCGCCAGTCACATATCCTCCCTCCCCTCTCATCTGCTGTCTCTTCCAAGGTGGTGTGAAGAATAGCAGCCCCAACACCGACCCGCGCAGAACAGCACTAGCCGACCAGTAAAAGCCTCATTTATTCCCACTCTTTGCTTTCTGCCATTCAGCCAACCTTCTCTCCATGTTAGTATCTTAGGGTTACCATGGGCTCTCATCTTCTTTAACAGCCTCACATGCGGCATGTTATTTAAAGGTCTTCTGAAATTCCAGATAAACTACTATTGACTCTTTTTCTTTCCTGCCATTTACTTCCGTGAAGAATTCCAACATTGTCGGGCAAGATCTCCCATTCACAAAACCTTGTTTAATTTGGCATATTTTATCATGTGCCTCCAAGTATCGTATTTCCCGGCAATGAAGATACTTATTTATTTATTTTTTTAAACCCAAAAAAGGCACAAAAATTTACCAGTGTCTTGGAGGCTGAGGGTTAGGTTGTTAGCCAAGAAAGATAGACTTGGATATCCCTCAGTACAGTAACATCAAGAATGAAGTTGCTGTACTGAGGGATAACCAAGTCTATCTCTCATTGCTGGCAGCTGATGGGAAGCGGTGTCCTTCGGCATAGGTGCAACCAGTGGAGGTGGTTGTTGGCGGGTAGCTACTGGGCAGAAGGCTGGCTGCTCTCTCTGTATTAGTCCCGGGACAGGTGACCTGGGCGCTACAGCCAGTCCTGGGGTAGATGACCTGGGAACTGCAGCTAGACCCCGGACTCGCAGGCGACCAGGGAACTGAAGCCAATCCCGCAGACGCGTGGGATCTGGGAACTGCGGCCAGTCCCGGGGCACACAGGCAATGTTGCTGACCCCTGGACTAAACCAAACCCTTAATCCTGTCCCGCCATCCTTTTTTCAAAATTTAGCAACTTAAACTTGGGGTACGTCTTTAACGCAGGTGCATCTTCATCTATGGAAATACGGCATTCTGAAAACCCATCCTTTATAATGAACTGTAAAATCTTACCAACCACTGAAGTCAGGATAACGAGGCTATAGTTTCCACTCTTTTACTTTGCTCTCTTCTTGAGCAGTGGAGTAACAATTATTTTGATTATTATCTCTTGTACTTGTAAACTCGAACATCTGGACTGCTTGGCTTAACCTCTCATGCAGCTAACCTATCATTCCAGGAACCAATCTGGTGAACCTTTACTGCATTCTGGAGTAACTCAGCAGAACAGGCAGCATCAGTGGAGATCATAGGATGGGTGGGGGTGGGGGGAAGAGGAGAAGGAGATTGTTGTTCGGTTACCTAAAATTGGGGAATTAAATGTTCATACTATTGTGTTGTAAGCTACCCAAGTGGAATATGCAGTTTAAATGTTGTAAGGTACTCGAGTGGAATATCCAGTTTATATGTGGCTTCCCTCTGGCAATGGTGGAGGGCCACGACAAAGGTCAGAATGGGAAAGGGAGTTCCTTTGTACCTTTTTTCTAAACTTGCATGTGCGATTCCTTGTTTCTACATAATTTTTATGTTCCTCCATTTACTCTTGCCATTTAAATAGAACATCACCTTTTTCCACTAAAGTCAATGAGCTTGCATCTTTCCACATATTCCACCTATCATATCCATGCTTATTAATTTAAACGGCTGATTTCCCCAGAAACCTCTTTAGATCCTCCTTGCAGCTCACTCTGCCATCTAGCTTTGCATTACATTAGATTTTCTCATTTTTTAATTTTGATCCCGATTATGAATCTTTTGGGCTGTGTCTTCAGTTCCTGCAGTCTTGCGCCCAGCCAATTATTTTTATTTTTGATCTGCTGGAGCTCATTTCCAGGGGGGAGAAGAAAGGAAAAAGGAAGAGGAGGAGTCCGAGGGCTGAGGGAGAGCTGAGAAGGGGAGGAGACAGCAAGGGCTACTGGAAATTGGTGAATTCAATGTTTATGCCACTAGGGTGCAGACTGCCAAAGTGGAATATGAGGTGCTGTTCCTCCAATTTGCGGTGGTGCTCTCTCTTGCCATGGAGGAGGCCCAGGACAGAGAGTTTGGAATTCGGAATGGGAGGGGGAGTTGAAGTGCTGAGCCACCGGGAGATCAGGTTGGTTAATGCGGACCGAGCGGAGGTGTTCGGCGAAACGATCGCCAAGCCTACGCTTGGTCTCACTGATGTAGATCAGCTGACATCTAGAGCAGCGGATGCAATAGATGAGGTTGGAGGAGATGCAGGTGATCCTCTGTCGCACCTGGAACGACTGCTTGGGTCCTTGAATGGAGGGGGGGAGGTAAAGTGACAGGTGTAGCACCTCTTGCAGTTGCAAGGGAAAGTGCCCGGGGAGGGGGTGGTGCAGGAGGGAAGGGAAGAATTGACCAGGGAGTTACGGAGGGAGCGGTCTTTGCGGAAAGCAGACGGGAGGAGATGGGAAGATGTGGCGAGTGGTGGGGTCACGTTGGAGATGGCGAACTAGTTGCAACTAGTTGCAGGCCTCCAGCCCAAAAACAATCTTCCCCATCACTATCTGCTTCCTTCCCTGAAGCCAATTGTGTTTCTAGATAGTTAACTCTCCTGGGATCCCATACGATCTAACCTTTTGCTCTAGCCTACCATGTGGAATTTTTTGAAGTAATGCTGCCTCGCCTGCTGAGTTTCTCCAGCATTTTTATCTACCTTTGAATTATTCTTAGTCACATGTGCACCATATCCATTGGCTCACACTTGTTTGCTCTGCTAGTTCACGTCCTCAGTAAAACTGATAGCTCTGCCAGTCATGGATCTATGAAAAATTATATTGACTGCCTGGTCCCAGATTTCAGTATTTTCCAAATACTCGCTTTACAGATTCTAGTATTTCAACTACTACTGATATCAGGTAAATGGTTAAGTTTTCTAATTTCTCTTGGTTCCACAGCAGAGTGTAGTTTATTCTTAACTGTCCTCGAGCATAGCACACCATTGAATTGTATCAAAATCTTTATGTTGAAAGAAAAAGAAAATTGAACTGACTACCCAGGATTGATCAAGGCAACAGAATTGGATATATTCACTACGAGCACACTGACATCTGCAAAGTCATTGTAAACATCTGGAGGTATCTAAATTGGATGAGCTATCTGACAACAGCCATAGCTGAAAGAAATGTGTCCTGTAGCAAATACCCTAAATTGATCTTGCGCAACTAAGGGTTAGACCATAGTAATGGCACTTTGTTGTGCTGTATTGTGCAAAGATGTGCTAGTTCATGAGTTAATTGGCCACTGTAAATTGCCCCCAGTATGAGTGGTAGAATCTGATGAAATGGATGGGAATGTGGTAAAGATTAGTACAAATGGATTATTGATGGTTGGCATGGACCTGGTAGGCTAAATGGCTTGTGGGTCTGCTCTATGATTACATGATGAATCTTTGGACATTGCCTGATGACCCTGATATTTTCTGAAGTCGTGAAAAGACAAAAAATGTCAAATTGAATGAATGAAACTAGATTAGGAATAAATGGCTGGTCTTTTTGAGGTTAGGCTGTTTCCTCTAACAGCTGTTGTTGTTCTTGAAGCATAGAATAATACAAAACAAGAACAGGCACTTCAGCCCACAATGAACATGATGCCAAGACCATCTCTTATCTACTATTTTTTTTTTTTAACTTGGAGACACTGGCAGATCAATTAATTTGGTGATGGTTATGGTTGCCTAGGATTGGAGCTGGAGGTGTAATGAAGTGTAAAAGCTGCTTGTGATTGATGGCAGTGATTTCTTGCATTGACCTCTTTATCATGGCTCTGACCATTCCTAGGCATTTTAGTGATGAGATTGGGCGAGGACATCAACATTGCGTTCAGTGCTCATTTAAAAGTGCTGGTAGACAAAAATGCGGGAGAAACTCAGCGGGTGAGGCAGCAACTATGGAGTGAAGGAATAGGTAATGTTTCGGGTCAAGACCCTTCTTCAGCGTCTGCAGTTCTTAAACATTTAAAAGTGCTAATCACTTGAGTTCCAGTAGGAGACATTGTATGATACAGGTGAAAAGAGATGGAAACAGCCTCAATGTTCTGGGCATTTCGCATCCCTTGTGGCACTTTTGAAATGTAGTTTAATGCTCCCTTGAATGAGCAGATGGATCTGTAATGTCTAAACTAAAGGATAGTTTTTAAACAATACAGCAGTGAAAACAAAGCTGTATCAAGTGTGTTAACCGCAAGAGGTGCTACA
Source organism: Leucoraja erinaceus (assembly GCF_028641065.1). Taxonomy (NCBI): domain Eukaryota; kingdom Metazoa; phylum Chordata; class Chondrichthyes; order Rajiformes; family Rajidae; genus Leucoraja; species Leucoraja erinaceus. Next base: position 57,651,362 of record NC_073385.1, read on the forward strand.
CCTGTCACTTTACCCCCCCCCCTCCATTCAAGTGACAATAAAGGAAATTCAATTCAATTCAATTATAGCATTTGTAGTGGGACTTCACTTAACTAGATGTTATCGTGAATGATATCTGAATCTTATTGGAACAAGGAAAGATACACATGTTGTACAGAGTTATGTTTCAGTTTTAGGACACGAGAACATGTAGAATATTACAAAACAGAAACATGCCACTGATATCAAGTTCATATCTCCAAACACCGGTTGTTCCTGATAATCCTTCATAATTTTTCAGGCTGTTTAATTCCCTTTAAAAAGACAGTTTGATTTGCCATGGTTGGGAAGCAAATTCCTCATTCTGCATTAAAGGTATTCCTCCTGATTTTTTTTTTTTTAAATTACAACTGACTGTTCCAAAATTATTTCAGCAGCTTTAAGATGCTTTGGGTCATCCTGAAGTTTAAAACAAAAAGTCTGATTTCTCCATTGTCTTGATATTTTGTCAGGACACTTCTTAACTAATTGAACTATACAAAAATATCTAACTTCTCCTTTATAATTAATTCCTCACCCCAGATTACAAATGCTTGTGGAAATGTTTATATTGGAGGCTTAAGATTTGATATTCAGGACATGCAAGAAACAAACTCATAGAAACATTTTCATTCTATATGAAACTAATTGAGTAAAGTCCAAAGTAGATTGTACCCAATGTGGAAAGTAGCTTCAATGAACTTTGGTAGCTGTGGTTTACTTTGCTGACATGAATTCTAAACAATGTTAGTGTTTGGCCTAAAGGACTCCATGTGCCACATATGTTTGTTATGAATGCTCTTTTGCAACTTACTCTGCAATCTTTGAAGTTTGGAGCATGTCTTGATGGGAAGTGAACAGAGTGCTAAGTTGAAACCTTCATGCATTTTGTTCTAAAATGGATTATTAAACAGGAAGGCCAAGGGGAATAATAATCCATTTCATAGTTTTACCTCCTTATTTTTGTATTGTCCTGCAACTCCTGCATTGGTATTCTCCATTTTTTGTTCACTTACATGGACATGCCTTTCTTCATTTAATGCCTATGCAGCTGGAGGCACAGCTGCCAATTGCATTCTGGATGTCTTCTCTCTCTTCCAATTTTTTCTATGAAACTTATCCGCTTGACCAATGTTTTATTTGCTAATCTAAATCTGTAGCCTCTTTTTTTTTGATAATTTTCTATTAAGTAAAAAGGTCTCATGGGCTAATTTATTAATTTAAGGAGTTTATAGAAGTGCACACTGTAACTAACTAAGAGGTTAATTCACAGTTGTGGGAAGAGAAGCAGTTAATCTTTCATCAGAAATGAAAAAGAGTTAAAAGAAGCTTGCAAAGCTATGGAGTATGTCACTGATGTGCTCATCCCAGTTTTACCCTGCGGATAAGCTGTAAATAGGTTATCTAGTCCATGAGCGAACGGGAATAGTTAAAGTGACACAATTGACAAAAGAATGTGGGTGTTGTGCAATGCAGAGCAGGAGGACATGTCTAGCTGGTCATGTCCTCAAAGGAGAAATGTTGCTGTAGGGGTGGGTGTGTTCTCCCCACAACTATCGCCAAATCTGCTGGGTATTTCCAGCATTTTCTGTTTGATTCATCATGTGAAAATGAGCATCTCCACATGGACAACCTGGCAATATTTAGCGGATAACACTAGTCCCACTTACATTTTGGAGATATGTGTGAATTTGTTGCGAATATGAAGAATAGCTGGAATGTCGGAGAAGCCATATTTCTGATGTGATGTTAAAATTATATCTTTGTCTTCCATTCCTTATAGGCACAAGAGTTCACAACATATTTCAAAGGGGGTTAAGGGAACACTTTGTGGACTGGCCAACATCCTTTTATAACACAATAAATACAATACCTGGACAAATGTACCTTGTGCTTAAATCACACATCACATTTCTTGCACTGGCACTTATTCATTGGCTGCAAAGTACATGGAATGTTTTATGGTTGAATGTGAAGAAGGTGTAGGTTTTAAAGAAGAGAAAGGTTAGCAAGTTTCTAGGGGGAAGGAGGAAATTGAGTGAAGATTTATTTAATGTAAGATCTGAATAGATAATGTGACTAAAGAAACAATTGGAGAAATCTGGACACACCTGGAGAACCCCATTCATGCAGTCATTGCTGAAAGAGATGCTATCAGGGAAATGTATTTTCCAGTCAATGTTCACACCCAGTACATTGAGTTGAAAGCTTGCGATTTACTATATTTTGATGTTATAAAAATAAGTAATTGATCTTCTGTGATGTTAGTAAAGGTTGGCTTGACACGCTTAACGCAGCTTTCTTGCACTAAGCTAATATCTCATTTTCACTCCTTGTCAAGACTTTGTAGTGATCTGGCCAGAGATTTACTTAATCAAACAGGAATTAACTGGGAGTTGGAATTTGATTCTCTGAGACAATATAGACATGTTTCAGTAGCGCATTCGTTTGTACTTTTCACATGAGTGCAAAATGACGCCACAGGAGCAAATTTACTGTGATACTTTGTTTCTGGTCTAGAAATGCCCCTTGTTTGTCCAGGCTTGAGCTCTGGAATTCTATTTCTAAGCTCCACATCTCTGCCCATCTCCTCCCTGAGACGCTCTTTAAAACTTATCTCCGTGAGCTTGTGGCAAATTTGCTCAGTGGCTGATTGGATCCAAAGCAAGTATTTACATTGAAGCTTTATCAGGAAAAATCTGTTTTAATCTTGTAAAGATCAGGATGAAGGTTACAAATCTCACTAGTTGCCATTTTAACCGTGTAATGCAAATGCACGGCAACAGTTTGTATTGTGATTCCTGCCAGTCTTCCCCAGTGAGAGTATGGATCTCCAGTGCCCCCTGGCAATTGTGTAGTCCTTCTGGATTTGTATATGTCGATATAAATTTAGTTATTGTTGGGTTCTACATTCAGCTATATTTTTCTGGCAATCTTAGTTTTGAATAAATAAATGTTTAAGATTTTCCATAGAATTGTGGGGAGAATCTTCTTTCTTGTTCAGTTTCGTTTATTGTCACATGCACCGGGGGGGTACAGTGAAAAGTTTTTGTTGCGTGCAAACACACTCAAATTGTATAGACGACTGTCTGTTTCTTTGTTGAGTTGATGGCCCAATTAAGCCTCTCATTAGTGCAATCCTCCTTCAACCATCAAATTTATCGAGCATCCCCTTAAATACGTTTATACGGTTTGTCTCACCCATTTCCAGTGCTATCAATTTCCTCACGCTTGTAGCTCCTTTGTTACTGTCTGCTACTGTGGTCTCTCTGCTGTACAGATAAGAATATGGCTTCTGCTTCAGAGAGGTTATCGCTTGTATGCTTCCCACCAAATTGCACACTATTCTGGCTTGGCATTATATCACTGCTGCTTCATTATCATTGGGTTTATCTCCCAATCTAACATCACTGTAGAAAAATGATGTCCCACCTTCTCAAGGTGAATTGCCGTTTCTTCCATAACTAGACATATTGGATAAATTAATTTTGTTAAAATTAACACCAAGAAGTGTATTATTCATTTCCCACCGTGTCAGCTGCTGCTTCATTGCTTTAGGACTTAATTGGTTAGTTACTGTATAATGGCAGAGCATTATTCTAATTAGAAATGAAGCATACTTGCTCTTTGACTTTGTGTCATTGCTCTTGACCCAGCAATGTAGTTTGTAGAGTTCTATATTCAGTGCTGAAGATTCTTTGCAGAACAAACCATTTAGCCAAATGTCCAGACTGTGATTGTTGTACTTCTGCCTTCTCATCTTCCATGTTCATCAGTGTGCCCTTTACTCTTTTTTCAATTTATTTCTTCGCAATTTACCAGAGCTGCAAGTTTTATAATCTTCAGAGTTTGAAATTTTGCCCTGCTCATCAATATTGGTGTCATTAATACTTGTCAATAAAAACACTGGCCCCGGAATAGCATTGCAAACCTGCAATCTGATGTCCATTGTCACTCGCAGAAGTGTCTGCCTGCCACCTCCAATGACTCTGAAATTACCTATACAGGTCCACTACTGATTTTCCGTCAACTGGTGGTCTGCACTATCACCCAGCGAGTTCCATCTCTTCTCACAAAATGAATGTGAAAAGAGTATTTCATTTCTTGGAATACTAAAGGCCAGCAATAAACCCTGAACCAATAGCTTTTCAAAAAAACCTCCCTGGGAAGTATTTTACTAACCTTCTCTGTGCAATTGGAGAGTACCAGTGTTTCTTGCCAGTTTTGATCTCTGAAATTTCCTTAGAAAATTTCACATGATGTACAACTGTGCGCTCATCAAAATGAGGTTTATCTTATCACGATTTGAAATTTTCTGTAGTTCTTGAACACCTCCAACTTCAAGTGGTTTATTTTTTTTTTTTTAAAGACCTCAGCTAGAGCATTCTAATTTTGGACAATTCACTACTGGAAGAATGCCAAGACCTTCAGTGAAGGGGTAAAATACTTGAGTTGTCTTGCAAAACTAAAAGAAGCTACGAATATTCTCAAGTTTAACTGATTTGATGAAGCTGCTGGGGAAAAAAAGGGCTTCTGGGATGAGAGTTCTGAGAAATGTTTGTTCTGGTAAAAAGTAAGCATAGACCAGAGTTATGATCATTGGCACAGAAGCCTGAATGTTTAAATGACAACATTCTTTCAAGAAGCAAGCTGTTGTGTTCTGGGATATACTCCCTGCACATGTGATGGAAATAGATTCAATCAAAACGTTCCAAAGGGCATTGGATATATGTATTGGATTGTGGAAGTAACAGAGTAATGACAAAGAATTGAGGCTAATCGGAGAGCACAAAAGCCCAATTGACCTCTTGTGCTCTGACTCAGGAGTGCAGTGTTAGCTTTGAAACTTGGGTTGTACTTGGCAAGGTGGATTTAAGGATCATGTTGCACGGTTAAAAAAAGTGAGTGCTAATAAAAATAGTGTAAGTTAGCTTAAAAATACATTTCAGGCACATGGCTCAGTTGAAACCTTCATTGAAGTCTTGATCATATAGGTGTCAAAAACATGTTCATTCTCAATTACTGAATCTTGATTTGGGAGCTTTGAAGTTATTTCAGTTTGCCCAAAATCCAATACTTAAAAAAAAAAAAAAAAAAAAAAACTTTTTTTTAAACAGTAAACACAAACTACCTGAGTACAGCTGGAGTATACTACCACAAACAAGCAGTTGCCAGGTAGCATGTATAATTAACTCTGTTGTGGATGGAGAGGGGAGAGACCACTATTTTAAAGTTAAAGAAAGAACTGCAGATGCTGGTAAAATCAAGGGTAGACAAAAATGCTGGAGAAACTCAGCGGGTGAGGCAGCATCTATGGAGTGAAGGAATAGGTGACTATTTTAAAGTTGAGACGTTGTTGTGGTTGCAATTGGTGGGATTAGTGGTCAGGTAGATTCATGAGTCCTAAATCGATGAACTAGAGAATATGAGGTGCACAGCAAACAATATCAGGGTATTCTGTCCATGGAGTTTGTTGCACTGTTCGTTCACATTTTGTAAGTTAATTCCATTTGTATGTCTTCGCTCTACATCCGTAAATGTCCTACGCAATAAATAATCTTGCTAGTCAATTCTGAATATATGTCAGCAGATCCCACAGCTCATGTGAGAGAGTGTCCCGTTTCCACTACCTTCTGTATATCCTGAGATCCCTTTAAGAAACCCAGCTCTGACATGTTATTTCCTTCTTCTTTGTGGATTTCCCCCAACCCCCTGAAAATTCAGGGAATTATAATTCCTTTCCATCTACCGTTCCAAATCCCCTTAATCATCATAAAACACCCTAAATTAGGTCATGCCTTGACAAGTTTCAAGTTGTTTTTCATTTTAATGATTGGGAAAGGTTAGCGTAAACTCCTCATTTGAAGCCTAAGCTGCAAGTTAAAAGTGTTTCCTAGTTATTAATACGGAGTAATTAACGGAAATTACCACTGATTCACAGCATTGCTGCAGCTGACATCCTCTCAGCAAGGGATATTTACAACCCAAACTTTACATAAACCGTTGTTTGTTTAAATGGTTTCTGAATTTGGTGATCTGTAATGATGTCTTCACTCCGTTCGCATGGAGCCCCAGGCAAGCATCAACTACATCAGACGCCACTAATTCTGTGGGGACTGTCAGCAAGCAATTCGCTGCATGATGTTAAATAAATTCTGTGCATCTGACGCTTACCTCCACTGTGATTGTTGCTTAGAGGTGGACAGTCTGCTTTCATGCCAGTAAGTTTGTACTTGTACTAGAATCTTAACATTCATTAAGCTGCTTGGACTTTTTTGGAGTGGTTTTCTGTTTTCCTCGCTCCTCCCTTTCCCTTCACTTTGTTGTTTTGTTTTCATCCTTGTCTGTGCCCCACTCCTATGTCTCCCTCAAAAGTGGTATAATTTTGTTTACATATACTTCTATAATGTGATAGTTACATTCCTAAGAAACCTTATTATTGAAAAATAAAGGGATAAAGGCAAAAATACTGAAATCTGATTGTTACATTGATTGAAAGATGCAGTATTAAAATGGGCCCTTCAGCCCACGGAGTCCAAGCCGACCATCGATCGCCTGCACACTCTATCTATATTATCCTACTTTTACATTCACTCCCCACATACTTGGGACAATTTGCAGAGGCCACTTAATCTACAAACTCGCCCGTCTATGGGATATAGGAGGAAACGTGGTTGTTTAATCGAGTATCATTGCATAAGTGTCAATAGAAGAAATTGCTTGTCAATTTCATGCCCACCCATGGTTAAAGTAGTAATGTTGTTAAAAGGCAATGATGCCTGGTAAAGGGGGAGGTTGTATGGAATTGGGGAGGGGTGGGGTTCATTCCCTTGTGCAGTTTAAATCCAAGACTGCTTTTTTTTTTCTGCTTGTCGACTTCCAAAGTAACTTTTTAAGTAAAAGAAACACAAATCTGGAGTAACTCAGCGGGACAGGCAGCATCTCTGGAGAGAAATGGGTGATGTTTTGGGTCGAGACCCTTCTTCAGACTGGTTAGGGATAAGGGAAACTAGCGATATGGACGGTGATGTGGAGAGATAAAGAACAATGAATGAAAGATATGCAAAAAAGTAATGATGATAAAGGAAACGGTCCCATCCCCCAGCCTTCGGGCTCCTCCTCCTTTTCCCTTTCTTGTCCCCACCCACCCCCACCCCCGATCAGTCTGAAGAAGGGTTTCGGCCCGAAACGTTGCCTATTTCCTTCGCTCCATAGATGCTGCTGCACCCGCTGAGTTTCTCCAGCTTTTTTGTGTAACCTTCGATTCTCCAGCATCTGCAGTTCCCTCTTAAACACTGTGTATACTCCACTGCGTTATCTCTTCAAGATATGCCTACCTTGAAGAAGTTCTCCTTTTCTCTCCGGAGACAGTTTCACAACCTCCTCTCTAACTGTCCCCCATCTGTGATCCCTCCTGCCCTCCAACTGTACGCCCAATTTTGTTAGTCCTTGATGTCTCCTCCCCTTCCTCAGCCCCCCTGCTGTCTCCTCCCATCCCCAGCCTTCTGGCTACTCCTCCTTTTCCCTTTCTTGTCCCCACCCACCCCCGCCCCCGATCAGTCTGAAGAAGGGTTTCGGCCCGAAACGGTGCCTATTTCCTTCCCTCCATAGATGCTGCTGCACCCGCTGAGTTTCTCCAGCTTTTTTGTGTAACCTTAGTCACTGTAAGCTGTTTGTAGGTAGAAAATGAGATGCTAATGCGACATGGGTGGGGGAGGGGTAGAGAGAGAGAGAGGGAATGCTGGGGCTACCTGAAGTGAGAAATCAATATTCATACCACTGCCCAAGCAAAATATGAGGTGTTGTTCCTCCAAATTAAGTTTAACCTCGCTTTGACAATGGAGGAGACCGAGGACAGAAATTTTCTGTGTAGGAATGGGAAGGAGAATTAAAGTGTCCGGCAACTGGGAGAACAGGTTTCACATGGGCTGCGAAACGATCACCCAGTCTGCGTTTGGTCTCGCCAATGTATAAGACCCTACATTTTGAACAACCGATACTGTACATGAGGTTGGAGGAGGAAACAACACTACCTTTTAAGTAGTTTGATCGTTCCTGATCAAAATCATTTTATAACCAATTTGGCCTGCATGATGCAATTGTTCCCTAATTCACCAGTCACATTATATCCAATTCATGTTGTATGTACATTATAGCAGAACTACTTGTATTTGAAGCTACTTGCATCTTACCAATGCTGAAGTACCTTGGGTTCATTAATTGTTTGGTTTGTACAACAGGTTATCCAACATAGAAATAAAAACATTTGATATTGTACTTTAAGAGCGTGCAGGTTGCAATCCTGCCACGGCTTCAGTTCTTTAAAGAAATTCAGTAGTCATTAGTAAGTGTGTACATAACTCTTACATTTTTGAAATCGTTGCTACCTATTTGATTCGTGCCCTTGGGGGGAGAAGTATCCTGGGCTAGTCTGGCCCAGCCTAACAACGACTCTGTCCCACTGCAGCACTACATGGCTGAGGAAGCCATTCCATTATATCAAGCCGTTATGTTGTGTGACTTTAAGTGGGCAATAAATAACAGGGCATGCTACAAGAATGAACTATAACACTGGTTAGTGATTTGGAAAGAGTGTGGAAGTATTTCCATGAAGCAGCATGTTGTTATTGGTCACTACTGCCAATTTACAACAGCATACATCACTAAGGTCAGGTTAGCACTTTTCTCATGTTGTCTGCTCTGGGCACACTTGGTTTAAAGATTTGTAGCTCTAACACACCGAGCCGTGTGCATTTTGACATCCAGGATGAGGGCAATTCTTCAGCCATGGCTGCAAAATTGCTGGTGATCTGTCTCAAATTCTCTCAACCCAAGCCAAGGTCACTCTTCGGGGAAGTCTGGTCATTTTGGAGCCATGCTTAGCTCAATCTGAGCTTCATATAGTGCCAATCAGTGCTGTGTTTTGCAAAGAGTATGATGTGAAGTGTTGCCCTGAAATGCCGGTCTCTACAAGTAACGCATTTTAATCTACCCTCATTTTTTACTTTTTACCCGTTGCCTAAAACAGTAGAATCTTTGTTGGGACCACCTTTGTTGTATACAAGAGCTCCCTCAATTCATTCCCTACAGACTTTGTGTACTAACTGGTCTGTTTCAACATCCCATTGCCCAAGTTTACTTGATGTCAAAACACCTTGCATTGGGAAGCGCAAATTGAGGTTTATTTCCTGGAGTGAACCGCAACACGGGAAGGGAGGGAGGGGGTAGGGAGGGTCTGTTTAGTAAGATTGAGGTAACATCCGAAGATTTTTTTTCAAGAAGATACAGGAGTGTGGTGCAGTTGGGATGTTTGGTTTGTACTTGATATATTTTAAATCTTGTGTTCTACATTTTACAGGTCTAATAATGAAATGTCCTGCCTCTTGATGTCGTATGACATGAACTGCACTGATTGTAACTTGACCAACTTAAGCGGCACAGCCATGGGAAAGATGATGCTGGGACACAATGGAGTCCGAGGCAGCAGAGAATATAAAGATCGGGTTGCCGATGCTGAGAGCAAGCAAGAGTTTCGACCCAAGCATCGTAAAACGTACCCGCTCCGGAAGCGGATACACTGTCAATCTGGCGATATCCCTTCCCTGGGTATTGCCAAAGATCTGGAAGGAATGTCGGTTGATGGAGCAAGTCCTACACAGAATATCACGGAGCCCTGGGATTACCAGGGCAACCAGGACAGGCTGCGAGTGGAAGGGCCCGAGGAGGAGAGAACACAAGACATTGGCAAGGAGAATGACAGGACAGTGGCTGTGGCCCCTCGTGCTGCCGAGCCGCGGCCTCGAAGGTTGGCCAGCCTCAACGCGGAGGCCGTCAATAACCTGCTGCTGGAGCGCGAGGACTACCCGTCATCGAGCCGCCGATGCCGGAGAAGCACCAGCTGTAGTGTGGAGTATGCTGGGAGCAAGACTGGACTCCCAGCCAAAAAACAGACGGGTAACCTGGGCGGTTCGTCAGATGGCGACGTTTTTACCAAGGGCGAGAGCGGCGCTGCACTGGCCAGTCACGGCTGCCCTAGTGTGTCGGCTGAGCGGCAAACTAAAAAACGCATGGCCAGCCTCAATGCTGCTGCATTCCTCAAGCTGAGCAACACCAAGGACGGTTCAGCCAGCCGTCGCAGTCGGACAGACAGGGAGGGAAAACCAGCCAGGGGGGTCGGGGGGACCCGGCTGCCCATCTCTCACCCGCTGGCTGGGCAACAGTGCCCGCAGGCCAAGAAAGGTGACCTGAGAAATAGTGTCACAGCTGTACCATCGCCAGATGCTGGCACTGGAGGCTGTGAAGTGTCACAGAGAGATGAGTCGACCAACATGGGGCACCACGCCAGAAGGTTGCCTATTACCGTGGACCTTCCCTGTCAGTGTGCAGACAAGACCAAACAATACTTCCGTCAGTTCTCAATGCTCATGGGCGACCAAGCCATGACTCAGCCCAAGTACCAGACCGTGGAGGAGAACCGTGCCTCGGGTGCTGACTTTGCACAACCTTTCCAGTCACACTCTAAGTTGACTTTGCTGGATAATTTTGTGTCTGCTTCAGACCACTACGAGTTTCTGCCTCCTGATGTCTGTCTTGCTTCTCCAGTGGACGACCTCTACTTACACTATGATAGAAATGACCTGCTGCCCGTTGGATGCAATTCTCCACACGGCTGCTCCATGTGTTCAGCCAGTTTCTCCTGTTGTACCCCACCGGACGATGAAGGTACCCTCCTCATTTCGCAGAGCACTGTACCCTCGGGTGTCCCTTTTTCACATGCTCCATGCAGGGACTCCCTTTGCTTTGTGGGAGACACAGCCTCTGTACAGTGCGTGGGTGTTTCTGACTACGACTTTTGCAGAATGCTTCATCCATCACTGGACCAGGACGTGGTTGGAAGGACTTTAAACTCAAATCGGACCAACTGTCAGAACGAGCTGGGACAGAAAACAGGTAGGAAGATTCACCATTAGTGGAGTTTAAATATCATCTTGGTGTGGTGGGTTTGTGTTGGCCAACTTTGAAGTAGAATGAAAGCTTTAGTTTTGCTTTGAATTTCATTGTTTTGGGGCACTGATATTGTGGGGTATAAATATGTCCAGTCAATTAATGAATCCAGGAAAAGCTGCATTTAAAAGAATGGTTACAATTTGGAGTTTGATAGCACAAATGAGTTGAGGCAAATTGTTTGGCTGGATTGAAAATTGCCTTCAGTCATGCAAAGAAGGAATAGTATTTCCTATTAGATAATCAGCTGGGAAGCAACTTTTATGGAGTACTCGACCAAGTGGGACCCGTTGGGTCCCAGTCACCATGGGGGTGGGGAGGGGGGGGGGGGGGGGGGGGTGAGGTGAGGTATGTATGTGGGCGGGAGGGGTTTGTGAGGGGGGGTTGGAGGGGTGTGGGGGAAGGAGGGGAGGGTGTGTGTGGAGGGGAGGGGGTGGTTTGGGAAGGGGGGTGTGTGTGGGAGGGGGGGGGGGGGAGGGGTGTGGGGGGGGGGAGGAGGGGTGTGGGGGGGGGAGGGGGGGGGTGTGGCGTGTGTGGGGTGGGGGGGGAGTGGGAGGGCATGGGGGGGGCATTGTCGGGGGGAGTGGTGTGGGCAGGGGAGTGGGGGCAGGGGGGAGAGCTCGGAGAAAAGACTGGGAAGAGCCATGGGGGAGAGTGGGGTATCACGGGGGAGGGGAGCAGGAGCCAGCGTGGGGGACCAGAGGGGAAGTGGTTGACAGTGCAATGGGGACTCACAACGGTCGCTGACCGCTTGCTGGTTGTTCTCCGCTGGGATCAGTGTCTCCGCTTTCCGACGTGTCCGACTACGCCGGGCCGGGCCATTTCCGGTGCCTCCCTCTGAAATTTGTGTCCAGTTGGAGACCTCCGCCGGCCATCCAGAGCCTCCCGCAGCTGCTGTAAAGACGCGATGGCGCAGGAAGGGGCAGACCGTCCCGTGAAGGGACCAATCCTCGCGGCGCTGAATTGCAGGAGAGGCAATCGATCTGCGCATGTGCGTTTTTAAAGTTTTTTAAACCTTGATAACTCTTACCAGCTTCCACCGATCGGAACAAAACTTGGTGCAATCGCAGCACAGGTGAACGGTGAGTAAGATAGCTATCGCGTACTGTTTCTGTGCAAATAGAATGACCGCCAAACCGGAAGATAACAAGATCAGAGTTTTAGTGATGTGTAGATAGATAAACACTTGCATAGAATTTTCGTTTGAATGGCCAGTTCTTTTGAGTTTTGACTTAATCTATCACCTGTGACATGTTCACTGGTCTTGTATCCAGCTCAGATGAAGACTCTCTTCTCCACTAATATTGTCTCCCTGGCCACAACCTCATGTGCTAACAAGCTTGCACCAAATTCTATTAATCTAGTGCATCAGAAGCTGCACTTTCCAATAACGGCTGCACTTAAAATGTTGCCTCTTGTGCTCAAGTGCCTTCTGGCACTTTGGAATTTCCTCTTTCCTGTCCACTTTTTTATTCCCTTCCATAGAGCTCTCTTTCATCAAACTTTTAGTGACTTGTAGGATGCTTGGTGTCAATTTTCCCTGACCATGCAACTGTGCAGTGCCGTGTTTTCCTTTTAAGAGTGCTATATGAATTAAATACTTTGTTGGCCTCGGGGTTTGAATTTTTTTTCTTGTTGTGACTTCCAAGGCATGTCTGCTTTTATGCTAACAGCTAGATTGTGCAATAGGATCTCAAGAGTTCTCTCAGTGTGCTGTGATTAGGCTGTGCTGATCAGTTGCATATTATTGTCTCCAGCTCCATCTAGTTGATAGTTGCTGAATTATTTGTATGTTTATGTAGTAAGGAGCCAAATCATCTGTTAATAGTAGCTGGCTTTGGCCAAGAAGGAATTAACTTGCTGGAGAATGACAAGCGAGCGCCACTGGCTCCAGGGTGCTCTTGACAATGATGCAATTCTAATGCGTGGGACTTGCAAAAGTAATCTTCTGCTTGTTTAGCCATTCCGCAACTGGGAGGACCCATCGTAGAAAGTTACTTGAATAGTTTACTAACTGACCAATTTCAGACAGGGAACTGAACAAAAGACGTCAAGAGTCGAGTGTTTACTTGTAATGCACCAGATATGAAGCCGAACAATGACATTTTTTGCAATAATTGAAACATTAAATTTAAAATAAGTTATCAGTTATTCTCAGTAAACTAGATTATGAAAGTGAAGAAACTGATTAGGAGCCTGTGTAGATTTTTTTGTTGCGTGCTAACGAGCTATTGAGTTAAAGGAAGAATTGAAGCCAGATCCTTTGGTTGAATACTCATTCACCATGCAAATTAATGAAGTTGGAATGCATTTGGTATCAGTCCTTTGAAAATGGGATACATTTGGGTAGGAGGAGCGATACATGGACAGCTGTAGATTGATTTTGGCTTCAAGTTATAGGACCCTGTGTCTAGTTTTGAATATCCACTGGCTCATCATACCACGTACTTGGCTATTTGGTGCAATGGGATTCTCTTTATTTTCCATATCCTGTGAGAAAATATGCCCCTTCTTTGATGTAAACTTACACAACTGTTGCAAATCAGGCAAGCTACTTTTGAGATGAGAATTATTTTGAACAACTAGAAAGAATATTCATTCATGCAGCGCTTTTGCATTCTTGCAACATCCAAATCAATTGAACCTACTTTAACTACTTTTCAAAGTGTCGAAATGTAGAGGAAGTGAAACAAAAATGCTAGAAACATTCATCAAGTCAAGCTATGTGTAGAAAGAGAAACAGTCAAAGGTTGTAGTCATTCATTGTTTATCTTTCCACGGATACTGCTTGTCTTGTTGAGTGATTCCAGCATTTTCTGTTTCCATTTCAGATTTCCAGCATACTCAGTTGTTTTTAAATCTATTCATAACTAAAACTCTGATCTTGTGCTCTTCAGGTTTGTGTTTTTTTTTTCTCTTTGCGTAAAACCGGTGCACGATAGCGCTACGACCTTTCGCCACCTTGCTCACCATTCTCCTGTGCTCAAGTGCACCAAGTTTTGTTTCAATCGATGGTATAGTTTCAAAGTTATTAAGGTTTGAAAATCATAAAAAATGCGCATGCGCAGATTGGTGCAGATTGGTCTCCTGTCCTGTCATTCACTGGCGGCGCCCGCCTCTCCCAGCATTGCACGGCCACTGCTGCTCCGAGGAAAAGGAGCGGCAACCTTGAGATCCTGGGGAGGTGAGCAGGGAGAGTGGGGGGATTGTGGGAGAGGATGGGGTTTGGGAGGGAGAGAGGGGGGAAAGTGGGAGAGGTGAGGAGGGGAAGTGTGGGAGAAGAGGAATACAGGGAGAGGAGGGGGGGGAGGTGTTGAGTGGGGAATAGAGGGAGAGGAGGGCAGTGGGGGAGGTGATGAGGGATAGGGGAGGTCGGGAGTGGGGGTGATAGAGGGATAATGGGGGTAGGGAAGGGAGAGGAGTTATGGAGGGAGTGACTGAGGGTAGGGGAGAGGGAGGGAGTGGTGAGGGAGGGTTTGGGGAGGAGGAGAGTGAGGATGAGGGAGATATGGGGAAATGAGCCGCGCCTGCGCAAATTGGGGCTATGGGTGAGTGGTGGAATATTGCGTTGGGGGAGCAGACCTCCCGTATGACTGGGTCCCAATGGGTCCCACTTAGTCTAGTTTTACTTAAAAACTTTATAAATGGAATTAGTGTGCTGACAGTGCCAGCAAAAAGGGTAGTTAAACTCACTAGATTTTGAGAATCTGCAGGTTTTTGTCCAATTGTCACAAATTTAAAGAACATAAAAATGGAGGTGGCCTTAAGTGTAAAGTCAATATTAGTCAAGAGAGGAGGGAAATGGTCAAAGGGTTAGAACGGACGGGGAATGACCACAAGCGTGTTTAGGTGGCTAGGCGTAAAGTGGAATAATAATGATTTCAGTATTGATTTAGTTGAGGCAGAAGCACAGTCCAACCACTTGCAGATTGAGGAGATTTTTACAATGGCAGGTGTGTGCTGGAGCAGGAGGGCAAAGGCCCCGGAAGCGAACAAGATTAACAAACTCATCAGGAAGGCTGGCTGCGTCCGGGGTTTGGAGTTGGATTCATGGGAGGTGGTCTTGGACGAGAGGATGCTTCTCAAACTGCAGAGCATCTTGGACAATACAGCTCACCCCCTCCATGACGCACTGGTCAACCCGAGGAATACCTTCCGCAACAGACTGGTTCCACCGAGATGCAGTACAGAACACCACAGCAGATCTTTCTTCCCTGTGGTTATCAAACTGCACAACTCATCTCCCTTCTGTGGGGTAGACCAAGGCTGCCCCCCCCCCCCCTCCCCCCCCCCCCCCCCCCCCCCCCCCCCCCAATCTTTGCACATCCCCAATCCTTTCCATTTGTCACTTTAATTTCATATTTCATGTATCTTGTGTTTTATGACTGTTGGCAGATCAATTTCCCTCCTGGGATAAATAAAGTTCTTTTGTACAGAATAATACAGAATGCAAAGATCTCATCATTCTCATCAAAGATCTGTATCATTCTATCTGATACCGAATCTGATCATCATCTCTCATTTCCACCCATGGACTCTGGCAGTGTACCTCCTCCAACTTTGTTTATTGTATTCGGTGCTCCTGATGGGCAAGATAAAGCATAGACTGAGATTGCTTCACAAAATACTTGCACTCTGTCCACCAAGGCCAGCAGAAGCGCCCCGTTCCCGTACTGACCTTTCTGTTCTTGGCCTCCTCCACTGCCAGAGTGAGGCCATATGCAAAGAACAGCACGTCATATTCTACTTGGGTAGCCTACAATCCCCAACATTATCAACATTGAATGCTCCAAATCCAAATAATACCCTCCAGCCATGTGGGCACACAAGTCACTCACCATTCCAGACTCTCCCATCCCCATATAGTATATTTCCATTTATCCCCTCTTTCCCACCTTCTCTCATCCTCTTCCAACCACATCTCTCCCTCTGGCTTTATGTTTAACTTTCGTTCTTTTCCTTATCTGACTCCCATCCAAGTACTAACCAGGCCTGAGCCTGCTTGGCTTCCGAGATCAGACTGGATCAGGCGTGTTCAGGCTAGTATGGCCATTTACTGACTTTATAGACAATAGGGGCAGGAGTAGGTTATTTGGCTCTTCGAGCCAGTAACGCCATTCAATGTGATCATGGCTGATCATCCCCAATCAGTACCCTGTTTGTTCTCCCCATATCCCCTATCTTTTAGAGCCCTATGTAGCTCTCTCTTGAAAGTATCCAGAGAATCGGCCTCCACCACCCACTGAGGCAGAGAATTTCACACTCGCAACTCTCTGTGTGAAAAAGTGTTTCCACTTTGACTTTTGCCTCTTCACCTCTAGCCTTTGAACCTTCACACCCGTGTCCATCTAAAACTTGCCAGGCTTTGCCCCCTCTTTTCCAGCTTTCTTTCCCCATCCTCCTCTTCTATCAATCTGAGAAGTGTCCTGATCCAAAATATCGTCTGTCCATTCCCTCCACAAATGCTGCCTGATCTGTTGGGTTCTCCAGCATTTTGTTTTGTTCAAGATTCCAGCATCTTCAATGTCTTGTGTATGCAAATATTCTTCAGCTGTGTCTGAAAGTGGATGGAGCATGTGACACAAATAAAGGATAAGGGCATTCAACTTTCTGGCACATAGTAATGGCTTTGTCTGTCATTTGCTCTGTAAGAAAATGCGGAGAAAGGGTGCAGAAGCAAGACTGCAGTTGATGGAATCTGAAGCAAAGGCATAAATAAGGTGGATGGTCACTACTTTGTTCTTAAGATAGGGGAGTCTAAAACTGGAAGAATAAGGGGTTTTGGGGGAGGGGGGGGTCAAATGGGATAGTCAAGGATGGAGTTAAAGGGATAGTTAATGACTAACCCAGAATTAACTGGAAAGAAAGCTCCCAAAGGGATAGGAGAGTATGACCAAGTGTAGTGGAGATCGATGTGAATGGTGAGATGCGTAAGGAATTAAAAGTACTGTATTTGAATGTGCGAAGTATAAGAAGTAAAGTAGATGAGCTTGAGACTCAGATAGAGGTTGGTAGATATGACGTGTTCAAGAAGGAACTGCAGATCCTGGAAGATCGAAGGTACACAAAAATGCTGGAGAAACTCAGCGGGTACAGCAGCATCTATGGAGCGAAGGAAATAGGCGAAGTTTCGGGCCGAAACCCTTCTTCAGACTGATGGGGGTAGGGTGGGGGGGAGAAGGAAGGAAAAGGGGAGGAGAAGGAGCCCGAGGGCGGGCGGATGGGAGGGTGGGAGGAGACAGCTAGAGGGTTAAGGAAGGGGAGGAGACAGCAAGGGCTAGCAAAATTGGGAGAATTCAATGTTAATGCCATCCGGACGCAAGGTCCCCAGGCGGAATATGAGGGGCTGTTCCTCCAATTTCTGCTGTTGCTCACTCTGGCAATGGAGGAGACCCAGGACAGAGAGGTCGGAATGGGAGGGGGAGTTGAAGTGCTGAGCCACCGGGAGGTCAGGTTGGTTATTGCGGACTGAGCGGAGGTGTTCGGCGAAACGATCGCCCAACCTACGCTTAGTCTCCCAGATTGGTTGGGCGATCGTTTCGCCGAACACCTCCGCTCAGTCCGCAATAACCAACCTGACCTCCCGGTGGCTCAGCACTTCCACTCCCCCTCCCATCCATATCCGACCTCTCTGTCCTGGGTCTCCTGCATTGCCAGAGTGAGCACCACCGGACATTGGAGGAATAGCACCTCATATTCCGCCTGGGGACCTTGCGTCCGGATGGCATTAACATTGAATTCTCACAATTTTGCTAGCCCTTGCTGTCTCCTCCCCTTCCTTAACCCTCTGTCTCCTCCCACCCTCCCATCCGCCCGCCCTCGGGCTCCTCCTCCTCCCCTTTTTCTTCCTTCTCCCCCCCCCCCCCCCCCACCCCCCATCAGTCTGAAGAAGGGTTTCGGCCCGAAACGTCGCCTATATCCTTTGCTCCATAGATGCTGCTGCACCCGCTGAGTTTCTCCAGCAATTTTGTGTACCTTTGGTAGATATGACATTGTGGGGATTACCGAGACGTGGCTGCAGGAGGATCGGATCTGGGAACTTAATATTCAGGGTTATACATCCTATAGAAAGGACAGGCAGGTGGGCAGAGGAGGGACGGTAGCTCTTCTGGTGAGGAATGGAATTCAGTCCCTTGCAAGGGAAGACATAGGGACTGACGAGGTATAGTCACTGTGGATTGAGTTGAGGAATTGCAAAGGCAAGAAGATACTAATTGGTGTTATCTACAGACCCCCAAATAATAGCCTGGATGTAGGGTGTAAGTTGCAGCAGGAGTTAAAACTGGCATGTAATAAAGACAATGCCACTGTGGTGATGGGGATTTCAATATGCAGGTAGACTGGGAAAATCAGGTTGGTTCAGGACCCCAAGAAAGAGTTTGTAGAGTGCCTCCGAGATGGATTCTTAGAGCAGCTTGTAATGGAGCCGACCAGAGAAAAGACAATTCTGGATTTAGTGTTGTCCAATGAACCAAATTTGATAAAGAGAACTCGAGGTAAAGGAACCGCTTGGAGGTAGTGATCATAATATGATTAGATTTAATCTGTAATTTGAAAAAGAGAAGGTTATATCGGAAGTGTGAATAGAAGCTGGGATGTGATGTTAAAATTGTACAAGGCATTGGTGAGACCAAATCTGGAGTATGGTGTATAATTTTGGTCGCCCAATTATAGGAAGGATGTCAACAAAATACAGAGTACAGAGGAGATTTACTAGAATGTTGCCTGGGTTTCAACAACTAAGTTACAGAGATAGGTTGAATAAGTTAGGTCTTTATTCTTTGGAGCGCAGAAGGTTAAGGGGGGACTTGATAGAGGTCTTTAAAATGATGAGGGATAGACAGAGTTGATGTGGACAAGCTTTTCCCTTTGAGAATAGGGAAGATTCAAACAAGAGGACATGACTTCAGAATTAAGGGACAGAAGTTTAGGGGTAACATGAGGGGGAACTTCTTTACTCAGAGAGTGGTAGCTGTGTGGAAAGAGCTTCCAGTGGAAGTGGTGGAGGCAGGTTCGTTGGTATCATTTAAAAATAAATTGGATAGGCATATGGATGAGAAGGGAATGGAGGGCTATGGTATGAGTGCAGGCAGGTGGGACTAAGGGAAAAAAAGTTGTTCGGCACGGACTTGTAGGGCCGAGATGGCCTGTTTCCGTGCTGTAATTGTTATATGGTTAAGTGGCAGTGATGCAGCTGAACAAAGGGGATTATGAAGGCATGAGAGAGGAGCTGGCCAAGGTAGACTGGAAAGGGATACCAGCAGGAATGATGGTGGAACAGCAATGGCAGGAATTTCTGGGCATAATCCGGAAGATGCAGGATTATTTCATTCCAAAAAGGAAGACCGATTCTAAGGGGCGTAGGAGGCAACCGTGGCTGACAAGAGAAGTAAGGGATAGAATAAAACTAAAAGAAAAGATGTATAACACAGCAAAGAGTAGCCAGAAGCCAGAGGATTGGGAAACTTTCATTGAACAACAGAAGGAAACAAAACGGGCAATGCGGACTGAAAAGATGAAGTACGAAGGGAAGCTGGCCAGGAATATAAAGGACAGTAAAAGCTTCTTTAGATATGTTAAGGGAAAAAGAGCAGCAAAGTCAAATGTTGAAGCCCTTGAAGGCAGACACGGGTGAAATTATTATGGGGAACAAGGAACAAGGAAATGGCAGAAGAGTTGAATAGGTACTTTGGATCTGTCTTCACTAAGGAAGACACAAACAATCTCCCAGAAGTGCTGGAGGACAGAGGATCTAAGGGGATCGAGGAACTGAAAAACATTTTCATTAGGCGAGAAATAGTATTGGGCAGGCTAATGGGACTGAAGGATGATAAATCCCCTGGGCCTGATGGACTGCATCCCAGGGTCCTCAGGGAGGTGGCTCTAGAATAGTGGACGCATTGGTGATCATTTTCCAATGTTCAATAGATTCAGGATCAGTTCCTGTGGATTGGAGGATAGCACTTTTCAAGAAAGGAGCGAGTGCGAAAACGGGGAATTACAGACCATTTAGCCTGACTTCGATGGTGGGAAAGACGCTGAAGTCAATTATTAAATGGGGCATTTGGATAGCAGTAAAAGGATTAGTCCAAGTCAGCATGGATTTATGAAAGGAAAATCATGCTTGACTATTCGTCTGGACTTTTTTGAGGATGACAAGTAAAATGGATGAAGGGGAGCCAGTTGATGTAGTGTATCTAGACTTTCAAAAAGCCTTTGATAAGGTCCCGCACAAGAGCTGGTGACTAAAGTTAGAGCACATGGTATTGGGGCTAGAGTGTTGACGTGGATAGAAAATTGGTTGGCAGATAGGAAGCAAAGAGTAGGAGTGAACGGGTCCTTTTCAGAATGGCAGGCAGTGGCGAGTGGAGTGCCGTAAGCAACTGTTTACCATATATATTAATGATTTGTGAGCAACACTAGCAAGTTTGCGGATGACACAAAGCTGGTTGGCAGTGGGAACTGTGAAGAGGATGTTAGGAGGTTGTAGGGTGACCTGGACAGGTTGAGTGAGTGGGCAGATGCGTGGTAGATGCAGTATAATATAGATAAATGTGAGGTTATCCACTTTGGTGGCAAAAACAAGGGGGCAGATTATTATCTGGTTAGGTTAGGTAAGGGAGAGGTACAGCGAGACCTGGGTGTCCTTGTACACCGGTCACTGAAGGTTGGCGTGCAGGTACAGCAGGCAGTGAAGAAAGCTAATGGAATGTTGGCCTTCATAACAAGAGGATTTCAGCATAGGAGTAGAGAAGTTCTTCTGCAGTTGTATCGGGCTCTGGTAAGACTACATCTGGAGTATTATGTACAGTTTTGGTCTCCTAATTTGAGGAAGGATATCCTTGAGGCAGTGCAGCGTAGGTTCACGAGATTGATCCCTGGGATGGCGGGACTGTCATATGAGGAAAGATTGAAAAGACTAGGCTTGTATTGACTGGAGTTTAGAAGGATGAGGGGATGAATCTTATAGAAACGTATAAAATTGTAAAAGGACTGGACAAGCTAGATGCGGGAAAATGTTCCCAATGTTGGGCGAGTCCAGGACTAGGGGGCCACAGTCTTAGAATAAAGGGGAGGCCATTTATTGAGGCGAGAAAAAACGTTTTCACCCAGAGAGTTGTGAATTTGTGGAATTCCCTGCCACAGAGGGCAGTGGAGGCCAAATCACTGGATGGATTTAAGAGAGAGTTAGATAGAGCTTTTGGGGCTAGTGGAATCTAGGGATATGGGGAGAAGGCAGGCACGGGTTATTGATTGGAGACGATCAGCCATGATCACAATGAACGGCGGTGCTGGCTAGAAGGGCCGAATGGCCTCCTTCAGCACCTATTTCCTGTGATTCTATGTAATGAAAGGGGAAAGATAAAAGGCAGCTTTTTCTAAGGTTGGTGGGTATATGGAAAGAGCTGTCTTACTATGCTGTAGAGGCAGGAAGAATTACAAAATTTTAAAGGCATTTACACAGGTACACAGATTGTAAAATGTTTAGAGGAATATGCGTAAATGTAACGAGCTCAGTTAAACATTCAGATTCAACTTTAATTGTCATTGTCAGTGTACAGTACAGACAACGGAATGCAGTTAGCATCTCCCTGGAAGAGCGACAAAGAATATGACAATAAATACATCTATTTACATGCATACAGTCATAGTGTTTTCCTGGTGGGAGGGGTGGGAGGAGTGGGGGGGAATGATTGGCAATCACCGAGGTACATTGTTGAGTAGTGTGACAGACAGCCGCCAGAAGAAGCTGTTCCTGGACCTGCTGGTCCGGCAACGGAGAGACCTGTAGCGCCTCTCGGATGGTAGGAGGGTAAACAGTCCATGGTTGAGGTGAGAGCAGTCCTTGGCGATGCTGAGCGCCCTTCGCAGACAATGCTTGCTTTGGACAGACTCAATGGAGGGGAGTGAGGAACCGGTGATGCGTTGGTATGGACAAGTTGGGCTGATGAGCCTGTATCTGTGCTATATAACTTGGACGTCACATTGTGCTGCTTTTATGGAGATGGTGTGCATATGAAACAAGCTGCCCGATGAGGTAGTTGAGGCTGGTACTATAAAAGCATTTAAAGGACCCTTGAAATGTTTAGGTTGGCCAGACACAAGCAAGTGGGACTAACCTGTGGGACATCTTGGTTGGGCATAGATGAGTTTGGCAGAGGGGCCTGTTTCCTTGCTGTATGATGCCATGAAGTCCATGATTCCCTGATTTTGTTGGAGGAAACATGAAGAAAATAAGCATTATGTGATGGTTTATAAGTTACGAAATCCAAGGAATATCCTTGCTGTCCAGCCGGATCCCAAAATCTTCAATTGTCTCGATGTGATTCCAACATATTTTGCGTTGAATTGATAAACCAGTAGTCTTCCCTATCTATTGCATTTTGCCTAAAGGGAGTGGAAATGAGAGTGTGCTGAAGAAAGGTGATAAAATGTGAGAGTAATGAAAACTGAAACATTGCGGATGGTAGAGAAGGTTAAACAGTTCCATTGTGGAAAATATGCTGAATTTTGCAGCATAGAAAGGATTCTTTTGAAAGAGCTATCCGTTATTCGTACATCCTTTTCTTGCTAGTTCTGTGTTTTTTTTTCTTTTTCAGGTCTTTTATTCTAAAATTCATTCTGCTTCCATCATAAGGTCAAAAATGATAAGAGCAGGATTAGGCCATTCTACTCTACCATTCAATCATGGCTGATCTATATCTCCCACCTAACCCCCATTCTGTTTTCTGCCTTCTCCCCATTCACAGCAGCATCTATGGAGCGAAGGAAATAGGCAACTCGGGCCGAAACCCTTCTTCATCCTGAAGAAGGGTTTCGGCCCGAAACGTTGCCTATTTCCTTCGCTCCATAGATGCTGCTGCAAGAATCTATTTACCTCTGCCTTAAATATCCATTGATTTAACCTCTACAACCTTCTGTGGCAAAGAATTCCACAGATTCACCATCCTCTGACTAAAGAAATTCCTCCTCATCTCCTCCCTAAAGGAATGTCCTTTAATCCCGAGGCTACGACCTCTAGTCATAAACTCTCCCACTAGTTGAAACATCCTCTCCACATCCACTCTGTCCAAGTCTTTCATTATTTGGTACATTTCAATGGGGTTCCCCCCTCATTCTTCTAAACTTCAGCGAGTACAGGCCCAGTGCCGTCAAACGATCATCATATGTTAACCCACTCAAACCTGGGATCATTCTTGTATACCACCTCTAGCCCCCCTCCAGAGCTAGCATATCCTTCCTCGGATATGGTGCCCATCATCTTTTCTCATGTTACACACTTCAGGTCATAATGCATTGCTATTGTTTTTTCATAATTTTTTTTCCAATTGCACGAAATCTATGGGCCAGTGCCAATGGTCATAGTTTTTCTCTATTTCCTCCATCGTTTAACACATTAAATGTTTTGATCAGATTAGCCCTCCCCAACAATATTGCTGCTGGATGGGGATTTTCTGGATAGGGAATTCCAGGATATAGAGCCAGTCACAATAAAAATCTCCAGTATCCAGGTTAGGATTGAATTCAACTTGGAGAAGAACATGCAGCCTATGTACCTACTCCTTTGTCGTTTTTTCTAGTACAAATAATGGGCTTGGGGTTGCTTCGCAGATAATGCAGTACAAAAAAACCTTTACAAAAAGATTTCTCCAGTGTATTCAATTTGCCATGTGATTTCTCGCTTAAGAGTCAAGAGAATCAAGAATACTTGATTATCATGTGTGGAACAATGAAATTCTTACTTGCTGCAGCATAACAGGCTCATTAACATAATGACGCACACAAATAGAATAATTCATAACGTATAAACCAACTGTAGATCGTTGGTCTTCTAATTTTAACCTTCAATGCCTCGTTTTGTGTGCTTTGTATTTGAGCCTTC
The DNA here is from genome assembly GCF_028641065.1 of Leucoraja erinaceus. Lineage (NCBI taxonomy): Eukaryota > Metazoa > Chordata > Chondrichthyes > Rajiformes > Rajidae > Leucoraja > Leucoraja erinaceus. The sequence continues at coordinate 57,675,267 of NC_073385.1, forward strand.
AAATTCCAAGATGGTTGACTTAATTCTTCTAGCCTAGTAAAAGGGAGTCAAATATTTTGATTTAAAATGTTACATTTCCAATGGTTAGTTGTATGGAAATTTTCTGAAAAGAAGAATGGAATGAAAGTGAATATCCAATATTGATGTCAAATCTAGGATAGCAGAGATCCTAACTTCATCTTAGTGAGATCAAGGTTCTCAAAATAAAATATTTTAAAGAGATTCTGTACTGGAGAAAATGAAATAAGCGATTAAGGATTGTTATTGCTGTTTACATCTATTAAAAAGACCACACTGACATGCTATCCAATATAGGGTGCTAAAAATCCATGGATTACATAAAGTTTAAAGGGGAGGTAGCTATTAGGATTATATTACATTTTTTTAACCGGGAAATAATATTTAGTCAATTCGGTGAGAGAGGTAAATGAATGGCGGTCTCAAGGGCCTGTACCACTTAGGTGATTTTTTTCGGCGACTGCCAGAGACTCAGTCGTAGCAGGTTGCAGAAAAAGCGGCGACTGGACCCACCCTACGACAATGTCTCCGACAATTTACCACCAACCTACCAACCGACAACCTACCACCTAGTCGATGTCAAGCTAGGGCAAGCTACCGACAACTGGTGACCCAATCGTCGTGACTTAGGACGTCCATCTAAGACCACATCTTTAACAACCTACCACCACACAAGTAACAATCTACGACACCCGAAGTTAACCAACATCCACCTGCAACAAGCAATGACCCTTTCGGCGACAACTGAAGACGCTGGTACCTGTCGCTGTTTGGCGTAGTTAGTCGCCAATGGAATTCTCCGCAGTCAGCACGCAGCAACAACCAACGTCACCTGATGTTATCCTGGCGACAACTTACCACAGCACCTACGACAGGAGAAGACGGGCAACGTCAAGCCCACTGTTGCCGAAAGATTTTGAACATTTCAAAATGTTGAACATTTCAAAATCTAGCGGCAACAAGAAAAAAGTTACGTCACTTGAGGAGACAACTCACGACAATACAGGCTTCACCATGTGGCGACAACCTATTTTCTGGCTGTCGTGGAATAAATCACTTAAGTGCGACAAGCCCTTCACTATTTCTGTAGGGTGGCAATTACTGGCTGACTGTTCAAATGCATCAATATGACTGCAACAATGCTATTCAGATGTATGATAATTGCTGCATTCGACCCCAAAGATCAGTGAATGGATTGCCATTCTTTATTTGGGACCTTTTTCCAGGTTATGGTGCTATGCTAAGATGCTGGGACAGAAATTTGACTCTTGGGATTTGTGGAGGTAAATGTGGAGTGATTGTGATGGTCCTATTATCAGACTTCTAGGCGTGAACCTGGTTCTGAGATTTGGCGATTCCTGTTTTCCTGCACCATTAGCAATTTGCAAATATAATGTTCAATTAATTAATGATCTCAACCAATTTGCTCAATGACCAATTGTTGGATTGTGTACCAAACTTCCAAAGTCTGACTTGAGAACTAATTTTTTGAGTCCATGCTAGGTGTGCCAACCATGGCACATCGTTGGTAGCGTCTGGGTTCCAAGGCAGTGATAGTAGAAAATAGGTGCAGGAGTAGGCCATTCGGCCCTTTGATCATGGCTGATCATCCAAAATCAGTACCCTGTTCCTGCTTTCTCCCCACATCCCCTGACTCCGTTAGCCCTAAGAACCATATCTAACTCTCGTGAAAACATCCAGTGAATTGACCTCCACTGCCTTCTGTAACAAATTCCAGGAGTTCATGACTAAAAGTCCTCAACTCAGTCCTAAATGTTCTGGACTCCCCCAACATCAGGAACAGTTTTCCTGCATCTAGCCTGTCTAATCCCCTAAGAATTTTATGTTTCGATAAGATATCCTCTCATCCTTCTAAATTCCAGTGAGTATAAACCTAGTCAATCCATTCTTTCATCATATGTCAGCCCCGCCATCCTGGGAATTAATCTGGTGAACCTACGCTGCACCCTCTCAATAACAAAAGTTCTTTCTCAAATTAGACCAAAACGGCATACAATACTCCAGGTGTGGTCTCACCAAGGCCCTGTGCAACTGCAGCAGGTTCAAATTAGACTGCAGACATTTCAGGATAAAAGTTATGCTAATGCTTCCATTATTGTTCTGGGAACTGGCTGCGCTAGTGGAGGTAGCAACTCTAAGATGAGATATTAATTCAAAGCACCAGAAGAGCAAATACAATTTAATGGCATCACCTGAAGTCTGAGGATTTTGAATTCCGGCCAATATTTTATTCCTGAAAATCATTAAAACATAATTTGATCAGCTTTCTATACTTTATCACCTTTTGATGCCCTCGAGGATAACCTGAGTCGGTGAAAGGAATTTAAATTATCTTCATAACTACAGGCAGTGTTCCAACATGGGATCCTAGCTCCATCCTGCCTGGGCAGGCTCGACTGAATTTCTGCTGGGTTCATTGACGAGAGATTGAAAAAGTTCATTTCAATATCTTTAATATTCTTATGAGTAGCTACGCTACTTGAGATCACTTAAGTTTCTTCAGAAATATTGCAGTCTTGCAAGCAGTATCAGATGCGACTTGTGGCTCGCTCTCTCCAGGTCTGAATGAAAGGATGGCTGCAGCTTTTATGTGGCACCTTCTGAGACACGATGTCACTGAATGGATACAGGATACTTTTGCAACAGGATATGAAACAACGAGAACTTGACCTAGATTGGAACTAATAATTCGAGTGGAGAGAGAAAGTTAAAGAATTAGACCCCGCAATTTGGCATCCAAGATTACTCCCTCTATTCACATGTACATGACCGGAGAAGTGCTATAGTGGGGAGTTGATCAAATTCTTGGCCATCAGGACTGGTTCGCGTATAGGACAAAGAACAAAACATTGTGCCAAAGGAACAGGTATTAATAGTTTATTTAAGTAAAAAGAGAATTGCGGAGCTGCAAACAGTTAACAGAAGTCTTTTCCAATTTCAAGACACAAGAGGCTGCAGATGCTCGAATCTGTAGCACAAAAATATACTGCTGGAAGCATTCAGTGGATCAAAAACCATTTGTGGGGAGAAAAGAATCGTTGACGTTTTGGATTGAGATCCTGCATCAGGACTGAGTGGAGAAGGAAGATGGCTAGTATCAAGAGAAGGGAAAGGGCGAGATGAGGGCCAAGTAGTGATAACATAGTCAAAGATGAGGAGAGCGGGGAGCACAAAGAGGGTCTCGGGGAACGGGGTACTGATTTTGAATGATCAGCCATGATCAAATTGAATGGTGGTGTGCTGGCTCGAATGGCCTAGCCCTGCACAAATTTTCTACCCGTCACCTATTGGTCCTCGTCTCGGGAAAGGAAGGTTTAGTATTTGGGTGGTTTATTGTCCTATGTACCAAGGTACCGTGAAAGCTTTGATTTGCATGCTATCAATCAGTAATTGATTCTATGTAAATACAATCAAGTCAAACTCAAGTATAATAGATAGAGCAAAGGAGGAGATACAGAATGCAGAATATAGTTCTCAGCATTATGGTGCATCAGTACCATACACAAAATCAAATGGCTGCAATGTGGTAGAGGTGAATCGGACAGTAACTTATGAAAGGGCCATTCAGAGGCCCAATGAGGGGAAAATGCTGCTCTCCAGCCTGGTGGTGCCTGCTTTCAAGCTTCTGGACATTCTGCCAGATGGGAGCAGGGAGAAGGAATGACTGGGATGGGACAAGTCTATGATTATGTACGTCGCTTTTTCAAGGCAGCATGAAGTGTAGATGGAGTCTGTTCTGTGTGATGAACTAGGCGACATCAACAGCTCTCTGAAACTTTTTGCGGTCTTGGGCAGAGCAGTTCCCAAGCCAAGTTGTGATGCCTTCGATGCTGCATCTGTAAAAGTTTAAGAGTCATTGGAGACACGCGGAATTTCTAGCGTCCGGGAGATTCAAATGGTCACCACTCACAAAGCGTTCGCCTAGTTTGCGTCTTACCTGTGTATAAGAGATCACGTTGAGAACACAAAGGCTACTTCCCCTCTAATCTTTTTCATTCCATATGGATCTCAACCCAAGACATCGACTGCATTTTCTTCCACAGATGCTGCCTGAAGCGCTAAATTTCTCCAGCCACTCACCTTTTATTTGCTATGGGTACCAGCATCTGCAATCTCTTGTGCCTCCAGTGGTGTGAACATAAGAATTGAAATTGTCAAGCTACGGATAACAATCTTGAATATGGGCACCTTTTTAAGAATTTACTGTTGCCACCTTTTGAGGGATAGCATGAGCATGGATTTAGACTTTCATTGTTTGACGTCATGTCCAGAGAAGGAATTGATGATGGCAAGCAGGAGAGGCCATGTCACACGCACATCAGAAATCCAGTCCTTTGGGCTTGGGCATACTCAAACATATTGAACATATGAGCACTGTTCCTCAGTTGCTAGTAATTGAAAAGGATCATTCCTGTTGTCCCTTTTCAAAATGTTTTGTAATATGTTGCTGTTCTGCACCAGCTTTAATCACAGCAAGATCTGTGTGCATCAGCCATATTATTACCTGCAATGAAGCCTGCATATGTCTGCACCCAATTACTATTCTGAAGTCTGGTTGGTCCTAAAGGTAATGTGAAACTGCAACCTCAGAACAAGTTAGCTACTGGCATTTAGAATAATCCCCAGGGCTTTTGGTTTGCATGAAACTGAATCCATCACCTAAGGCTTGGCACATAAATTGACTTAAATTGCATCAATGCTAAGTGACCAGTTGAATGACAAAGTTGTCCCACCGTTGGTGAGAGGGTACTAAATTTGGAATTTGTTCTTATTCCTAGCATTGAATTGTGCTCCACCCTCTAGTATGTGATGGAAGGGAAGCAATTGGAAGTCACAAAATATATCTTTTAAAGAAATGAAAGAGCTGCAGATGCTGGAAAAATCGAAGGTGGACAAAAATGCAAAAGAAACTCAGCGGGTGAGACAGCATCTATAGAGCGAAGGAATAGGTGATGTTTCGGCTCGATACCCTTCTTCAGGACTGAAAAAGAGTCTCGACCCAAAACGTCACCTATTTCCTTCGCCCCGTAGATGCTGCCTCACTCGCTGAGTTTCTCCAGCATTTTTGTCTGCCTTTTAAAGAAATGGTTGATGTATAACAAAGCCACTGTAATGCAATGGCCATTCCACAGCATTGCAGCAGGTGTAAAATGACTGGGAGCTTCACAGCTACCTCTTGTGCAAATAATGAGGTTCAATGTCTTTTTAGGGATAAGAGAAACTGCACGTTTATGTAAGCAGATTTTGGGTGATGGTATCTGATGAGGTATCCAACAGTTAATAATTTTGTGGTATGGGCAAGATATGTAGTATTATAGTGTTCGTATACAACATTTTTGGCTGGAAGTCCTAACAGGAACAGCAGTAAACTGCCATTTGTATTTACGTTGATGAAATTAAACCATTCGCGTTTAAATGTTGAGACACAAGACTGCAGATGCTGGGATCTTGAGCGAAACACAAATGAGGAAGCTGTGGATCAGGCAGCATCCTTGGAAGGAAATGGACATATGATGTTTTGACTGGGAAACCTTTAGGCTGATGTTTAATTCTTTTCTCTTTTGCTTTCTAGACGAGTACAAGTCCCTGGAGCCACTTAGTGTAACCACGCAAGTCACGGGTCATCCAGCGTCACCAGCAAATCCTCTCTCGGGCTGCCCTGTCCCCACAGCCCCTTCTGCTGCTGAAACTGTCCCCTACATCCAGCGCCCTGGTTTGGACATAACCTCAGCCACAAGACCCCACACCTTGTCTATGCCGAAGCTGACCCGTGAGTGCCCTCAGAGCTCCAAACCACCCAGCGGTTCCAAGTCCAGCCGTTCTTCACCTGCCCAGCAGAGTAAAGCTGGCACAGGCCACTCGGAGAGTAAGCAGCAGAGAATCAGCAGGAGACGAGGCACGAATGGCTGGCTCCCCGTAGGAGAGCCCTACGAGAAACCCGTCTATGTTGTGGTGAGTTGGTTTGGAAGATGCTGTTCTTACGTTTTTGTCTTCAATAAGCCTCTTCAATAAGGCTAAAAGACAGAGGCTAAAATATCAACTTAATTATAATGTTTTAGAATAAATAACTTTTATTTGAAAGCAATTTTCATAAATTGGGCAGTGAACTTTGCAATTAATGTGATGGTTTCAAAGAGTGGGGAGCTAATGTGGGGGAAAGCAAAACTGTAGGCATTTTATGCAGAGCAAGCTTCCATAATGTCTTGTTTAATCTTTCTGTTACAGCATGTCTGAAGGGTTAGTATAGATGATGGTCTGTGGAGAGGAGGAATGCATTGTTGGAAGTGCATCTTACAGCTGAGATGTTATATAGAGGTTCCTTTCGGGGCATTGCTGGGGGAAAAAAGGTTCTCTTAACCAACCTCTCAACTAGGATTACAAAGAACTGGGTCATTCACAAGAGTTGTGAGGGAGAACATGTTCCACACAAAGGGGTGGAAAGCATGGAACACACTCCCGGAAAGTTGGACATTCTAAACTGAGACTGTAAGTTTCTTATTAAGAGTTGGGAACTAAAGCTAGTAATTGTAGTTAAGCCATATGCTAACTACATTCTAATTAAAGCTGGTTTGAAGGACTAGACAGCCTCCTAGTTCCCTGTCCCAAAACATGATTTGGCTCCAGCACAAACGATACACAAAGGCGCATGTGGAGAGGGCCAGTTGATTTTGTTGCCCAGAAGGATGTTCGTAAATGCAGGCATGAGTTGCAATAATTGACTATACCTTCTGCAAGCAATAGAACTCTGCTTGGCATTGCTCCTCAGTGGCTAACCACACAGTGCACTTAACATGAAGCTTTGTACTTGTTCTGCTGGTTAGTCATCCAATTGGCGTGCAAGTCGGCCACATGAAAGGGGGAACATGGATTAGATCTGATCATTAACACATAAAGTTAAAATTAAGTCACAACAAAAATGGGGTTGCTATCTCCTCTCTGTTAAATGCTTTTCAGACAATCTGAATGACACCATTCTTGTTTCAAGGATAAATGGTTCAGTTAAATTTGGAATCTCAATCTGGTCCTTTTTGGTTTAGTTTCCTAAATGTACTTACAGTATGTTGGGTAGCTCCCACCTGTGTTGCAATTGACATCAATTGTCTTTTCCAAAATACACACAATTGGACTTGCCTTTGAATTGTAGAATAAATACAAATTAAATGCTGGAAATGCTTAGCTGGTAAGACATCATAATTGGAGAGAGAAATGGGCTTGATGTTTCCGATCAGTGTTTCATCCCTTAAGTTATGGTTGGTATGACCAAAGAAAATAACTTTTGAACAGACAAGCTAATGAGTACGATATGCACATAGATTAAAGTATTTTTGCAATCTGCTGGATTGTGATCTCTATAACCTCAAACTATCCACCAAGATCTGTACTCCATCGATTCTTGTCTCTGCACCCCTAATTTAAGTTGTTCACTGGTGTAATGCAGTGGGTGGTGCAGCTCTCCAAGTTGTTGTTCTGCCTGACTCAGAGTTACTCCAACATTTTATGTCTGTTATTCTTAGACTAAATATCCAACGTCCCATGTTCAAATCCTCACATGGTAGTTTTGGAATTAAAACTCAGTGGTTTTTAAGCGGTAAGTTAAAATATAAAGTAGCCATGGAGAAGTAAGCACTTGGATGCAGGCCTGAGCTGCGAACGATTTAAAACAAATAGCTACATGAGCTACATACCAAACTACAATGCAGCACTCACCAACTTCATTTCTGCCACATTGATGGTTGCACTGGAATGGATTCCTGTACTCGTGGACAAAACCAAGATTTTCACTGCCTTCCATCTTGCCCTCAAAATCATTTGAACCATTTATGACATCTTTCTTTTCTGGATCTCGCTGCCTTCATCTAAGGGAGCAAACTATCTAATTATATTTATTGTAAATCCAATGACTCCCATAGCTATCTTAACTAGATCTTCTCCCACCCAGTTTCCTACAAGGACATGATCCCTTTCTATCAGTGACTATCTCTGCTACATCTCTTCCCAAATGAGGCTCTTCGTTCCAGGACATGTAAAATAGCCTTTTTCAGGAAACGTGGTTTTCCCTCTGTGGTTCATGGTGCTCTCATTCACATGTGCTCCATTTCCCAGACTTCTACTCGCTCTTCCTCCCAGACAGCGCAGGGGTAAGTTTAGCTGGCCCTTGCCTTTCGCCTACCAACCTCAGCATCCAGTACACCACACTTCATTCTGCCTGATCCACTGGGCTCCCACCACTAATTACATCCTCCTCCCCGCTCTCTCTCTCTGCCTTCCACAGGGACCACTCTGACTCTCTAGTTTGCTTATCCCTACCCCCTCACTGTCCCTTGGTATTTTCACCTGTGACTGTAGGAGATGCCACACGTCTCTGCACCCCCTCAACAGCCCTTCCACGTCTGACAATGATTCACATGCACTTCCAACTTTGACTATGATTCCGTTGCAATCAGTGCACTCTGTGGCCTCCTCGACATTGTTGTGACCAAGAGTAGATTAGATGATCACCCGTGCTCTCTCCACAATGGCCATTCTGACCTGGTTACATTTCATTTCAATTTCTCTTCTTGTTCTCACACCTCTCCTCTGTTTTCTCCCATGCTGTGGTGAGGGCAAATTACAAGCTAGAAGACCAACATTTCTTGTAGATAATATACAGCCCAATGGTATGAATGTTGAATACCAAGGTTGAGTAACCTGCACCTTCAGTTCCAATATTTTTCCTTCTGATTCATGCAGGTTCTCTCAATTCCCGTCGCAGCCTCCCATCACCCAGCTTCCTTCCACTTCCTCATCTTTTTCCATCATCCCTCCCCTATCTGGTTCCACTAATTACCTTCCTTCTCAGGTTTCACCTGCAGCCTCCTGTCTCTACTCGTCACCTTCCAGTCTTTAATTTTAATTTAATGGAGGCGAACTAAAGATAAGATGATGTGGTCGTAATATTGTTGGTTCTAAGCCAGGTGATATTTTAGGCTGTGAAGATGAAAGGGAGAAGCCTTTGATTTCAAGAAGCTAAGTGAACACATCCACGTCCAGTGGAGTATAATTGGAAAATTGGGTGGCTATTCTCTTTGGATATAAAAATGGAAAACATTTTTCTTAAATGTTTGGAGACTGAAAATTCGAAGGGACGGGTGTACTGGAGCACAAATGAGAAAGTTGTGATGGGGATTTGGCAATCAGTTGGAGACAAACGGCATGTTTGTTTCCATTGCAAGAGGATTTGAATAAGGGATATCTTGCTCTAATTATATATAAGTCTTTGACAGTTTCTCAAATATTATGTGTAGATATAGTCTCCCTATATATGCTTGTAATGGAGAAAGTGCAACAAAGGTTTACCAGTTTGATTCGAAGGTGGAAGGTTCGTCATAAATTTAAATTTTTTTTTAACTGCTGGAGAAATTCAGGTCAGGCAGTTGAAGCAATGGGTTAGTCAACACTTTGGATCAAAATCCAGCATCAGGACTAAGAGTGCAGAGGGATGTCAGACAAAGAAGCAAAATGGAGGAGCTGGCAGGCAATCGTGGAACTTGAAGGTTACGTGAGATTCTGCCTAGGTTGTCTACCTCCAATGATATGAACATTGAATTTTCCAATTTCACACACCCCACATTGTTCCTTTCTTGCCTGATCCACCCAAGTTTTGCCCTTTCTTTTCCAGCCTCTGCTTCCAAGTTTCAACTCTTTCCACACCTCCCCCACGAACCTGATTCAATCTGCTATCACCCACACACTTGGTATCCTACCTTTCCTCAACTGGTTCAATCTGCCCATCATGCCTCCCCTTATCTGGTTTAATTTATCGCTTTCTTTAATGGATTCCAACATCTTCTCTTACCACCCACCTGACCCCATCCGTTTCCTTTTATTCACTCCGCTTGTGTCCTTGCCTATCACCCACCAGCTGCCGTCTCCCAACTCCACTTCTCACCTACGTGACTCCATCTCCCTCCTCGCCTGGTTGCACCTATTGCCTGCCGGCCCCTGGCCCGCACCTCCCTCGCACCTCTTTGTGCTGACTTTCTCCCCTCTATACTTAGTCCTGATACGGGACTTGACCCATAACGTTGACCATCCCTTTGCCTCCACAGATGTTCCTCAAAGCACTGATCTCCTCCAACCATTTGTTTTTGCTCCAGATTACAGCATATCACGTCTCTTGTAATCTTAATCAGTCTGGGTCGATATTCTCTGGAGTTTAGAAAAATGAGGTGATTCCATTGAAATATACATAATTGTAAGGAGGCTTGACAGGGTTAATTCAGAGCTGCTGTTTCCCTTGACTGGGTTGTCCTGAACAAGGATCAAGATCAAAACATAAGGCATTGAACATTCAAGACAGAGGAGAACAATTTTCTTCAATGAGAAGGCAATAAATATTGGAACTTTATGCCAATTTTAGACTTTGGGTATTGTGAATCGATAGATGTGGGGCTAGGGCGGAAAGATGGTGCGAAGATAAAAGATGAACCACGAATTTATTGAACGATGGCACCAGCACAGAATGCCTGTTTCTTCTGCTCTTATGTTGTGGAATTTTGTATGACCCAGAGATATGAATATATCCCAGGTGGGGCCACACTCCAGTTTGACTTTAACCAGTGAGCTATGGTAGTTTTAACAGTAAGCACATACGCATTTGTGGCTTGTTTACTTCCTGATATTTTTTGCAAGAAATTAACTTCTTCCTTATTGCATTGATTTGCGATCTGAGCAGTTACTAAACACGTGGGAATAGAATTGCAGTGATGCCTTTGGGTTAAAATTAAACATAAATTAAAGCCGTCACTCCTTTTTTTTAAACTATAAATTAAAATGTTAATGCTTAATATGTAACTACAAGATATTCAGTGCATTGTCGCTTTGTCCTGACTAGTTTGTTGTTGGTGCTATATATAGATGGTAATTATCATTGGGGTTCTGTGTCTTTCAACTGCAAAATTAATGCCTGTAGGGCACTTTCAAAACAGGAGTACTCAAATATTGTAAAATGCTGTTATCCCTGGCCAAACCGAGACATTCTGTCTCATCACAGCAGCTGATCAGTAATTGGTAATTACTCTGCTTTGTTCACACGTATTTTACTCCCACTATCTTTCAACCTGGGATGGTGACGGTGAGCTGTCCCCCTTGCCTCTGTGGTAAGAAGTTAATATACAGCATGGATTTGCTGGGCCAATTCTTTGATTTTCAGTGCAGTTAGGGCTGGCGATGCCTGTAAGTTACACCAAGGACATGGGGGTTGGTTATTTGCCCAAAAGGATGTAGCTTCTACATGTAGTAGCTATTCGTGACTTAAGTTTTTAAAAGATTTTGATACTTTATTGTCATCTGTACTTGGTACAGTGATAATTATTTGTTTTGCATACAGTACAAGTAAGCAAGAGTTGCCACGTAAAGTTACAAAGGTATTCAATATACTGGATTGCAGTATATTGGGGTGTGTATATATACAGTAAAAAGAGTGCAGACACTCCCATCTTCACTGTGACGATTTGTGCCACTCTACCATTATGCCGAAGAGGAAGGATTTAACTGTTAAGGGTCCAACTGCTCAAAAATTAGCATTAATGAGGTATTGTGCACGAATAGCAAATCATAGCAAAAGGATTTGAGTATAAGAGCAGGGAGGTTCTACTGCAGTTGTACAGGGTCTTGGTGAGACCACACCTGGAGTATTGCGTACAGTTTTGTTCTCCTAATCTGAGGAAAAATATTCTTGCCATAGAGGGAGTACAGAGAAGGTTCACCAGACTAATTCCTGGGATGGCAGGACTTTCATATGAGGAAAGACTGGATAGACTCGGCTTGTACACGTTGGAATTCAGAAGACTGAGGGGGGATCTTATAGAAACTTACAAAATTCTTAAGGGGTTGGACAGGCTAGATGCAGGAAGATTATTCCCGATGTTGGGGAAGTCCAGAACTAGGGGTCACAGTTTAAGGATAAGAGGGAAGACATTTAGGACCGAGATGAGGAAATCATTTTTTACACAGAGTGCTGAATCTGTGGAATTCTCTGCCATAGAACATAGTAAACTCTTCCAGCCCAGTATACTTCACTCTGCTATTTCCATAAAGTCAGTTGATCAACTTAGTTCAGTAAGGGGTCATATTGAATAAAAATATGCCATGTTCAGCACTTAAGTGTACCAAAAATGAGGTGTCAGTGATATTACAACACATGTAAATAGCACACATCGTTTAGACTAAGAGTACAACAAATGGATCGGGTCAAAGATAATTAGTCATGGCATACCCAAACCTGAATGTAAGTGACTGTTTAAGTAACTGATGAGTGAATGTTACATGTGTTTGCCAATCTTCAATAGTGAGACCAGCATGAATACAAGATAACTGAAATATTTGTGATCAACTTTAGTCGCATCCATCCTGGTCTCTTCGTGTGACCACTATCATATTTACTCTAATAACAAGGAGCAGCTTTGCTCACTGGCTACTACAATGGTAATTGGCCCTGGCAATATTCCCTGTTGAGGTGCTAATGATGTGTGCTCCAGTCCAATCCCTGTTAAGGCAATAGAGCAGTAACATAATATCTTTCCAATGAGGTGGGAATTGCTTGGAGCAATCTTTGTCTGGATTATTCCCATCTCCCACCCCGTCTGGAATATACCTGGTATCAATCAGAGCAGTGGAAGGTGTCATCACAATTCCTACCTCACTGATGCACACAGTAAAAGTTCCTCTGGACTGACTCCAGACCTTGTTATAGCCTGTAAACCAAATATTGATATTGGTTTATTTCCTGTGTACTGAGATACAGTAAAATTGTTTTTGCATGCTGTAGGCAAAAATACATGAGTACATCAGATAGTGCAAAATAGAAAATAAATAGAATACAGAATATAATGTTATAGCTGCAGAGAAAGTACAGGCATGACCCACAAGGAGGTAGATTGGACAATCGAGAATTTGTGGACTAAGAAGTTCAATTGCAGGTGCAAGGTGCCTTCAGTGTCAAGGTAGCATTTGACTGAGCGTGTGCCCTAAAGGAGCTCTAATAACATTGAAGTAGTCAAATCGGCCTAAATGAATAACCTGGATGTTTTGGCTTTGATTAAAACCCGCTCACATTCAAGTGGATATTCTACAATACCTGTCACTGCACGACTTTCCAATCCTTCCCACAAACTACAATGCTCGGGTCAGGAATGCCTGGATAAGTACAATTTCATCAGGTCAAAGTAGCCTATTTTATTGACATTTGATGGACACCCTCACCCCACCCCTCTCCAGACCCCCTCTGCACTGATGGCTTTGGTATATATCCATATGAAGATGCGCTGTCAATCCTTTTTACATTTATTTTGAAAGCTATTGTCATACATCATTGGGACGAATAAAACCAGCTGGCACCTGATTGCCAACAAATACCCTTTCATGTCACACCATCCTGACTTGGAAATGTTGCTTCCTTGTCACTTGATCAATATGCTGTAACTTCTGGTTTCCGTGTCTTAAGATGGCAGCTTACTACTGTTTTCTAGAGGGCAAATAGGGATGAACAATAAAGAGATTGTCTGTGCACATCCACATATCCTAAAAAAAATCAAAATAATTAAAAGCTGAATTTATTTTCAAATTACCATGATGAACTTTCAATTAGTGTTTTTGTCAGAAGTGTTGCCTTTTAAAATTGGCAGAAGCACAGTGTCGCATGGCATTTTTTTTTTAAAGTGCAGCTTGTCCTGTTGTTCACATTGGCATTTTATCTTTAAATCGACAACAAAATTACCTGTCCATTCAAGTGTTTCTGTGTGTGAGACCTTGCTGAGCGCACATTGGCTCCTGTTTTCCACATTGATCAGCTTTGTTGTCTTGAGATTGTGAAATACACATAGGTCTTTCTCACAAAAATGGTTAGACAGCACCAGTGGTAGGGAATGGAGCAAACATTTCAGGTAAACAATGTTTCTTTGTGCATCACGGTAACTTCTACCTCCCTTTTATGTTATGGGATTGGTAGATTGCTACTTTGTGGAATATCTATTCTGCATTGCCACAGAAGGCTGTGGAGGCCAAGTGAATAGATATTTTTAAGGTGGAGATTGACAGATTTTTTCATTAGAACGGGTGTCAGGGGTTAGGGGGCGAAGGCAGGAGAAGGGGTTGAGAGGGAAAGATAGATCAGCCATGATGGAATGGCTAGGTAGACTTGATGGGCTGAATGGCCTTATTCTGCTCCTAGAACTTATGAACATACACTGTCAAGTTTCCTGAATATTGCAGTAAATTGCACCAGAACAAAACCAATGAATTAACTATGAAATTTAATCAAATCTGCACACCAATATTGCAGTAAACAACAGTATACTGTTAAAAGTTGGAGATAAATTTTGGGCAGGATGCCAGGCAGTGCTCCCCCGCTCAAACTAATGTTGCAGTATCTTTTAACCTTAGAACAGGAGGAAAATGCAGTTCCAAGTGTGGGTAATAAGAATACCGATTCTAAAATATCTTTAATTTTGTGTTAGGCATATTTTCTAACTGTGGGTGATATTGGTGCTGTCAAACTGAGTGTACGATAGTAAAAGACTAGAAAGATTTGGGCAGCCTGATGATGGAATGGGTAAATAGGTGGCCGATGGACATTAATACCGAGAAAAATTCTGATAGAGAATGAGAAAAGGCAATATAAAATAGAAGGGACAATTCTAAGTGAAAGGACAGCGAGATGTGGACTTGCTTTTATGAAAGCAAAAGGGCAGGTTGAGAAAGTGGTTTTAAAACGGTCCAGGATTCTTAACTTTGTATATGGAGACACTTGTCAATGAAAATAAAGTCCCTGTCCCACTTAGGCGGGGTGATGCCTGTATGATCGTGAGTAGTCTCGTCAAGTCGCCTAAAGAGTCGTAACGTTTTTCTGGTCGCCGCTGATTTTGTTCAAAACTTTTCAGCGACTGTGTGCTTGACGTAGCTTGTCTTCTCCTGTCATAGAAACATAGACATTAGGTGCAGGAGTAGGCCATTCGGCCCTTCGAGCCTGCACCGCCATTCACTGTCGTAGGTGCTGTCGTAGGTTGTCGCCAGGATGACGCAGGTTGTCGCCAGGTGACGTTGGTTGTCGCCGGGTGCTGACTTCGGTGAATTCCATTGGCGACTACCTGCGACTGATTTGTTTTCAGTTGTCGTAGACAGGGTCGTAGCTTGTCATGGGTGGGCGTAGGTTGACTTTGGTTGTTGTGGGTTGTTGCCTGTGTGGTCATAGGTGGACGTCCTAATGGGTCGCCGGTTGTTGATAGCTTGATGTCGACTAGGTGATAGGTTGTCGCAGCTTGTCGTAGACATTGGCGTGCGGAGGATCCAGTCGCCGCTTTTGTGGCAACCTGCAACGACTGACAGTCGCCGAAAAAAATTGCCTAAGTGGGACAGGCCCTTAATTGTCAGGCTCACGGGTGAGGGCAGTGGAGTGGAACTGAACAGCATTGTTGTAACTCGGAGCCAGTATAGACTCAGTAGATAGACACAATAAGCTGGAGTAACTCAGCGGGACAGGCAGTATCTCTGAAGAGAAGGGATGGATGACATTTTGGGTCGAGACCCTTCTTCAGATTCAGTGAGTCTGATTGCCTCTTGTAATCCAGTGAGCACCAATTCTAATCATAAATACAATAATCAGTTTTCACAATTAAATTGCAGTAACAGCAACGAGGAACTGGAAAATGATCTGCTTTGGTGATGTTTTTGAGGGCAGAATATGAACTATTCAACTGGAGAACTGTACTGGAGAACATTCTGGGCTGGTGCTTGCCTCTACAAGCAAACATCACCTACCTAGTTTTGATATCAGTACAAAGGAATTTATCACAGAATGCTGAAAATACTTGGCTGCTTAGGCAGCCTCTGTGGAAACAGAAACTGTGTTAATGCTTCACGTCTGAGACCACCTTTTCTGCCATGTATATAAAAATCTTTCCCAGGTTTGAGAAAAGGTCTCCAACCTGAAATAGTTATTCTTTTTCTCTTTCCAAAAATGCTGACTGGCTGCTGTTTCCTGCATTTTTAGTTTCAATTTCAGATTTCCAACTGAATACCAGAATCAATTAATCCGATACTCCTATAGTGGTTACTGGATTGTAGGCGTGGATTATACAGTCAAGTTGTTGGAGTGGATATTCAAGCCACAATCTTCCTTACTTAGAGGTGGCTATGCAATGAGTAAATGGTAAACATGTTTGTCATGTTTGGCTGATACCTAACAATACTGCATTTGGCCTTGGCACCTCTGAGCCAAAAGATTGATCAGGTGAGACATCTGAGTACTTATAGCACTGTATCCAAAACAAGGATCATCTTTACAATGTAATCATCACTGTCCAGTGCAGAATTTGAGCCAGACATCTTTACTCTAACAACAATCTAGAAATTGGAACGGTGCAATAGTGGAGGTTTGCAAGCATAAGCATGTCTAAAGGGAAGCAGGAAAAAGGCACCATAGACAAAGGATAGGATAGGCTGATCGATGCTAAATTGTGTGGATCGATACCATGTATCAAGTCTATTGGGGCCCAAAAGATTTTTAGCACAAGTTTTGTGCTGCTGATGTTGGGTGAAAGGATGTCGGAATTGGGGATAATTATGAATAGAGATTAGTTAAAGAAACCAAACCTGATTATAGAAGAAATGAGCTGCCGTCTGGCTGATGGAATATTATTGGTGGGGTGATACCAGGTCATCATTGGTTGCTCAACTATTTACAGTTTGTATTTGTGGAATTTGGCTTTCACCAATAAACTGCCCACAATCTATTATGGACTAAATGGGAGGCACCAGCATGCACCAAGCCTGCAGTTCCATGCAGGACTGTTGACCGCACCTGCAATGTCCAAATAGGACAGGAATATGGATGGTAGTTTCCTGCAGATCATACAATGCTTGGCGTATGTAGATTTGGGACCCTTCAT